>NC_092225.1:62370107-62510107 GCF_036320965.1 Panulirus ornatus | reverse complement strand
TCCTTGGCCAAGCATGCAATGTACCTGCGGCCGCCGACTTCCATTGTGAGTCAAATGAAATTCGTTCTTAGATTCGCTCGTTACAAGCGACGCTTCTATTCATAAGTCGGTCGGGTTAAGCCAGGCAGAAATTCGCAGGGAGGAAAAATGCATTATCATTCTTATTACTATCGTGACGATGTGGTGAGTGGAATGTATGTGAAAAATAAGTTGGTCAATGGAAGTGAATAATGTAAGAATGTCAGGTGCACCGGCAGCTTGCGGGCTTGGTGGGGGAAGAAAGGACGCGCAGTAGGAAATGGCTCTCCGTGAGGAGGGTCGTAGAAAGCCCGGGCGATGGATGCGCGTGAGGACTTTTCCTTTGTCTGTTCGTGTCGTTACGTCGCTAACGCGGGAAACGGCGAACGAGTCCGAAAGAAATGAAGAATGTCTGTCTGTCTATCTGTCTAACTGTATCTGTTATAGCATCCATTAATCTATCTATCTATCTATCTATCTGTATCTATCTGTCTATCTATCTATCTATCTATCTATCTATCTATCTATCTATCTATCTATCTATATATATATATATATATATATATATATATATATATATATATATATATATATATTATCGTTGGTATGTGAATGACATTCCTTGTGTTTAGATTTCAAGCGCACATACTTAAGTTCCACACGTCATAACATAGAATTCACATCTAAGTTGGAGACTATGGGGTAAGCTAACTTTCCCTGATACCTCCAGTGGTCACCACGATGTCTCATTATCTACCAACATTTACAGGCTCGACTTCTCCAAGTTGTCCTCATATATTCCAGACACCTTTAAGAGAAATCTTATCACGACTTAAGTCACCAGAATTCATGAAATTTGCTCAAACTTTACAACACCCCATTTTGTATTCCAGTTTTTCAAAATTTAGCATTATGAGAATTCATTGTAAAGTGCTTTGACTCATGCCTTCGTAAGTAGCTGACTAAACTACGGGAGACTAAACAATAAATACCTTTCGTTAGGGAAACTATCATTTATTTCCTTATGATCTTTACTGGTCACAACAGCATATTAGAAAAAAGATCAACAAGTTACTCGTTGATTTTTTTCATCTCCAGTCACAAATAAGTTACATAGAGGCCTAAGTGGAAGCTTCTTTAGATTCAAAGATGTTAATCTTAAGGGCTTACAGGCATCTGTAGTCTACAGATACCAATGCAACTGCTGTAATGCAGTGTATATTGGCAAGACAAAATCCCAGGTCAAGGGACGGGTCTTTGAACGTAGAGGAATGTCGGACAGAACTTCACCAGCTCTTAATTAATCCATCGCACACATCGCGGTTCATACACGTGTGCACAGTGCCGATCAGTCACCCCCATACAACTGAACTTGCTGTCAGTTATCACCACCAACATTCATTCCAACAATACGGTGCTCACAGTGATGGAGTCTCTGTCGCCTATTAGCGGAAAGGGTTCTTTAGAGAGCAAGGAAACGTCTTTAAGACCTCTCGTGTTTGTAAGGTGTCTTAATTCTGTTAGATTGTCTAAAAATGGATTTTTCTTTTTTTCTGTATCTGTCTTTTATCGTTGTATTTGTTCAGTTATGTCACTTATTACTTAGTTTGAGCGCGAGGATTGTGTATGGATTTCTCTGCTCTCACACTGCAGTCCATTATGTTTTTAAATTACTGGTACCTCTCACTGTTTTGTATTTTAGGCATGCACATAAGTTCTTTCGTCGAGATCTGTTTTGTATACCGCAAAATTATCGCTACTGAATAAGCATGTTTTTCGCACTTTTGGTTGTATTTTCATTATATATATATATATATATATATATATGTGGAAGTCGAGAACATTGTCTCGGAAAGCAGAGGTGGGTGTGTTTGAGGGAATGGTGGTTCCAGCAATGTTGTATGGTTGCGGGGCGTGGGCTATGGATAGAGTTGTGCGCAGGAGGATGGATGCGCTGGAAATGAGATGTTTGAGGACAGTGTGTGGTGTGAGGTGGTTTGATCGAGTAAGTAACGTAAGGGTAAGAGAGATGTGTGGAAATAAAAAGAGCGTGGTTGAGAGAGCAGAAGAGGGTGTTTTGAAATGGTTTGGGCACATGGAGAGAATGAGTGAGGAAAGATTGACCAAGAGGATATATGTGTCGGAAGTGGAGGGAATGAGGAGAAGTGGGTGACCAAATTGGAGGTGGAAAGATGGAGTGAAAAAGATTTTGAGTGATCGGGGCCTGAACATGCAGGAGGGTGAAAGGCGTGCAAGGAATAGAGTGAATTGGAACGATGTGGTATACCGGGGTCGACGTGCTGTCAATGGATTGAACCAGGGCATGTGAAGCGTCTGGGTAAACCATGAAAAGTTCTGTGGGGTCTGGATGTGGAAAGGGAGCTGTGGTTTCAGTGCATTATTACATGACAGCTAGAAACTGAGTGTGAGCGAATGTGGCCTTTGGTGTCTTTCCTAGCGCTACCTCGCACAAATGAGGGGGAGGGGGTTGTTATTTCATGTGTGGCGGGGTGGCGATGGGAATGAATAAAGGCAGACAGTATGAATTATGTGCATGTGTATATATGTATATGTCTGTGTGTGTATATATATGTATACGTTGAGATGTATAGGTATGTATATTTGCGTGTGTGGACGTGTATGTATATACATGTGTATGGGGATGGGTTGGGCCATTTCTTTCGTCTGTTTCCTTGCGCTACCTCGCAAACGCGGGAGACAGCGACAAAGCAAAATAAAATAAATTAATATAAATATATATATATTTATATGTATATATATATATATATATATATATATATATATATATATATATATATACATATATACATATATATATAAATTGGAGATGGTGGGTGGAGGTGGAGTGAAGGGGATTGTGAGCGATCGGAGCCTGAACATACAGGAGGGTTGGGGGCGTGCAGAGAGCAGAATGAATTGGAACGATGTGGTATACCGGAGTCGACGTGTTGTCAATGGCTTGAACCAGGGCATGTGAATAGTCTGGGGTAAACCATGGAAAGGTCTGTGGGGCCTGGATGTGGAAAGGGAGCTGCGGTTTCGGTGCATTACTCATGACAGCAAGAGACTGTGTGTGTACGAATGTGGCCTTTTTGTCTTTTCCTGGTGCTACTTCGCTGAAAGGGGGGGGGGGGGGGGGGGGTTCCTGTGCGGCGCCGTGGCGACGGGAATGGATGAAAGCAGCAAGTGTGAATGTGTTTATGTGTATATATATGTATATGTATATGTATTTATACGTTGAAATCTACTTCTGTGTAAATGTGCGTGTATGGGCGTTTATATATATATATATATATATATATATATATATATATATATATATATATTTTTTTTTTTTTTTTTTTTTTTTTTTTTTTTTTATACTTTGTCGCTGTCTCCCGCGTTTGCGAGGTAGCGCAAGGAAACAGACGAAAGAAATGGCCCAACCCCCCCCATACACATGTACATACACACGTCCACACACACAAATATACATACCTACACAGCTTTCCATGGTTTACCCCGGACGCTTCACATGCCTTGATTCAATCCACTGACAGCACGTCAACCCCTGTATACCACATCGCTCCAATTCACTCTATTCCTTGCCCTCCTTTCACCCTCCTGCATGTTCAGGCCTCGATCACACAAAATCTTTTTCACTCCATCTTTCCACCTCCAATTTGGTCTCCCTCTTCTCCTCGTTCCCTCCACCTCCGACACATATATCCTCTTGGTCAATCTTTCCTCACTCATTCTCTCCATGTGCCCAAACCATTTTAAAACACCCTCTTCTGCTCTCTCAACCACGCTCTTTTTATTTCCACACATCTCTCTTACCCTTACGTTACTTACTCGATCAAACCACCTCACACCACACATTGTCCTCAAACATCTCATTTCCAGCACATCCATCCTCCTGCGCACAACTCTATCCATAGCCCACGCCTCGCAACCATACAACATTGTTGGAACTACTATTCCTTCAAACATACCCATTTTTGCTTTCCGGGATAATGTTCTCGACTTCCACACATTTTTCAAGGCTCCCAAAATTTTCGCCCCCTCCCCCACCCTATGATCCACTTCCGCTTCCATGGTTCCATCCGCTGACAGATCCACTCCCAGATATCTAAAACACTTCACTTCCTCCAGTTTTTCACCATTCAAACTCACCTCCCAATTGACTTGACCCTCAACCCTACTGTACCTAATAACCTTGCTCTTATTCACATTTACTCTTAACTTTCTTCTTCCACACACTTTACCAAACTCCGTCACCAGCTTCTGCAGTTTCTCACATGAATCCGCCACCAGCGCTGTATCATCAGCGAACAACAACTGACTCACTTCCCAAGCTCTCTCATCCCCAACAGACTTCATACTTGCCCCTCTTTCCAAGACTCTTGCATTTACCTCCCTAACAACCCCATCCATAAACAAATTAAACAACCATGGAGACATCACACACCCCTGCCGCAAACCTACATTCACTGAGAACCAATCACTTTCCTCTCTTCCTACACGTACACATGCCTTACATCCTCGATAAAAACTTTTCACTGCTTCTAACAACTTGCCTCCCACACCATATATTCTTAATACCTTCCACAGAGCATCTCTATCAACTCTATCATATGCCTTCTCCAGATCCATAAATGCTACATACAAATCCATTTGCTTTTCTAAGTATTTCTCACATACATTCTTCAAAGCAAACACCTGATCCACACATCCTCTACCACTTCTGAAACCACACTGCTCTTCCCCAATCTGATGCTCTGTACATGCCTTCACCCTCTCAATCAATACCCTCCCATATAATTTACCAGGAATACTCAACAAACTTATACCTCTGTAATTTGAGCACTCACTCTTATCCCCTTTGCCTTTGTACAATGGCACTATGCACGCATTCCGCCAATCCTCAGGCACCTCACCATGAGTCATACATACATTAAATAACCTTACCAACCAGTCAACCATACAGTCACCCCCTTTTTTAATAAATTCCACTGCAATACCATCCAAACCTGCTGCCTTGCCGGCTTTCATCTTCCGCAAAGCTTTTACTACCTCTTCTCTGTTTACCAAATCATTTTCCCTAACCCTCTCACTTTGCACACCACCTCGACCCAAACACCCTATATCTGCCACTCTGTCATCAGACACATTCAACAAACCTTCAAAATACTCATTCCATCTCCTTCTCACATCACCACTACTTGTTATCACCTCCCCATTTACGCCCTTCACTGAAGTTCCCATTTGCTCCCTTGTCTTACGCACCCTATATATATATATATATATATATATATGTGTGTGTGTGTGTGTGTGTGTGTGTGTGTGTGTATGAGTGGTTGGGCCATTCTTAGTCTGTTTCCTTGCGCTACCTCGCTGATGCGGGAAACAGTGATTAAGTATGATAATAGAATATATATATTTTTTACGACAGTGAGAAATAGCCTTATTTTACAGGAGGTGGATTATTCTGGCGGCGCAGGGAATTCCTTGGCCAAGCATGCAATGTACCTGCGGCCGCCGACTTCCATTGTGAGTCAAATGAAATTCGTTCTTAGATTCGCTCGTTACAAGCGACGCTTCTATTCATAAGTCGGTCGGGTTAAGCCAGGCAGAAATTCGCAGGGAGGAAAAATGCATTATCATTCTTATTACTATCGTGACGATGTGGTGAGTGGAATGTATGTGAAAAATAAGTTGGTCAATGGAAGTGAATAATGTAAGAATGTCAGGTGCACCGGCAGCTTGCGGGCTTGGTGGGGGGAAGAAAGGACGCGCAGTAGGAAATGGCTCTCCGTGAGGAGGGTCGTAGAAAGCCCGGGCGATGGATGCGCGTGAGGACTTTTCCTTTGTCTGTTCGTGTCGTTACGTCGCTAACGCGGGAAACGGCGAACGAGTCCGAAAGAAATGAAGAATGTCTGTCTGTCTGTCTAACTGTATCTGTTATAGCATCCATTAATCTATCTATCTATCTATCTATCTATCTATCTATCTATCTATATATATATATATATATATATATATATACATATATATATATATATATATATATATATATATATATATATATATATATATATATATATATATTATCGTTGGTATGTGCATGACATTCCTTGTGTTTAGATTTCAAGCGCACATACTTAAGTTCCACACGTCATAACATAGAATTCACATCTAAGTTGGAGACTATGGGGTAAGCTAACTTTCCCTGATACCTCCAGTGGTCACCACGATGTCTCATTATCTACCAACATTTACAGGCTCGACTTCTCCAAGTTGTCCTCATATATTCCAGACACCTTTGAGAGAAATCTTATCACGACTTAAGTCACCAGAACTCATGAAATTTGCCCAAACTTTACAACACTCCATTTTGTATTCCAGTTTTTCAAAATTTAGCATTATGAGAATTCAGTGTAAACTGCTTTGACTCATGCCTTCGAAAGTAGCTTACTAAACTACGGCAGACTAAACAATAAATACCTTTCGTTAGGGAAACTATCATTTATTTCCTTATAATCTTTACTGGTCACAACAGCATATTAGAAAAAAGATCAACAAGTTACTCGTTGATTTTTTTCATCTCCAGTCACAGGTAAGTTACATAGAGGCCTAAGTGGAAGCTTCTTTAGATTCAAAGATGTTAATCTTAAGGGCTTACAGGCATCTGTAGTCTACAGATACCAATGCAACTGCTGTAATGCAGTGTATATTGGCAAGACAAAATCCCAGGTCAAGGGACGGGTCTTTGAACGTAGAGGAATGTCGGACAGGACTTCACCAGCTCTTAATTAATCCATCGCACACATCGCGGTTCATACACGTGTGCACAGTGCCGATCAGTCACCCCCATACAACTGAACTTGCTGTCAGTTATCACCACCAACATTCATTCCAACAATACGGTGCTCACAGTGATGGAGTCTCTGTCGCCTATTAGCGGAAAGGGTTCTTTAGAGAGCAAGGAAACGTCTTTAAGACCTCTCGTGTTTGTAAGGTGTCTTAATTCTGTTAGATTGTCTAAAAATGGATTTTTCTTTTTTTCTGTATCTGTCTTTTATCGTTGTATTTGTTCAGTTATGTCACTTATTACTTAGTTTGAGCGCGAGGATTGTGTATGGATTTCTCTGCTCTCACACTGCAGTCCATTATGTTTTTAAATTACTGGTACCTCTCACTGTTTTGTATTTTAGGCATGCACATAAGTTCTTTCGTCGAGATCTGTTTTGTATACCGCAAAATTTTCGCTACTGAATAAGCATGTTTTTCGCACTTTTGGTTGTATTTTCATTATATATATATATATATATATATATATATATATATATATATATATATATATATATATATATATATAATTATGAAAAGCTGCAAAGACAAGGCATTAAGCAAAACAATTCATTGCAGAACATCAGAAGGTGATACATAATGGTGAATGTTAGAGTTCGGTAGAACTGATGTTCGGGACATGCAAAAATATGGGGAACCATTCGATGGAAAATATCTTGAATAGATTGTAAGGGTTTGAGGTTACTCTTTAAGATGAGATAGAAAATATTGTAGATATTGGGAAAATCTGGAAGAAAATGAGGGTTTGGGTTATAACACTTGGAGAATTCTGAAGAACTTTTCTCTTCTTCCTTTCTCTAATGATCTTCCTGTTTCCTCTCATCCTAGATGGCCATTTATGTTTTTGTCTCGGCTCATCTGGCTACCATAGAAAAAGAAAAGAAAAAAGATATGGTTCACGTTTAAAAGCAGATCAATACCAGGGAGGAAAATCTCATCTCTCACAACACCATGCAAGTACAAACACTTCATGTGTCAGAAATAATATTTACTCAAGGTTCATTTAGAAATATAGAACCTGCCTTTATAGGTTAACAGACAAGCCGTAGATGGAGGCCCCAGTGAGCATAACAGTCCCTCCTCCTCGTATTATGCTAACAGGTAATTTCAAATCGTTTAACAAGTGGAGGACAACGATTCAAGTCTTACTTGAAGGAGACGTCAGTGATTTCTCTCTGATGCCTACTCACCATGAGTCGATCCTGGCTCGGTACAGGTTGTTAAAGTAGTCCATCTGAGAACGGCTTTGGAGAGGGGGCATCAAGCGGAGCCTGAGAGGAAGAAGGTGGAGGAGTCTTTACAAGCGCCAAGGCCACTTACCAGCCGTGCAGCGCAGGAGCCTAGCCCTGGGCGTCACGCTAATGATGCCCTCACGCAGTCGACGTTCGAAATAACTCCTCGTCCTCGACTAATTAAGAAAAAGTTCGTGTAACGGTGCTGGTCGCCAGACGGAAGGCAAATTACTGCTGGAAATGTGTACGTTACCGGTAATTGCCGCTGGAAAGCGACGGGGCAAGGCTATAGGTTTTTCCAGTGGGTGAAATTGACTCTGTTCCGTCATTCAACTGGGTTTTATACCAGCGTCGTAGACCCGCCTCGTAATGGATGCTTGTAATGATGAAGATATCAGACGAAGTGATAGAGGAAAGTTATTTAGATGCTGTAAAGACAACACCAGAATCATTACGTTGCAAGGACCTCCTCAAAAAGAAAAAAAAAATGAGTGAAAAATGAAAAAACAATTTTTTTTTTTTTAGAAATAGGCGTCCGAGGCAAATTATTTTTGAGGATCGGTTATGCTCTAGTAGTCTCTTCAGCTTAGCATGATCCTGGTCATTCGAAATTCTTTTTTTTTTTTTTCCCTCCTATCTGAATCACAAACATCACGAACTGATTTGTCCACGTATATCAGTTGTGTTCATTTTTTCCCCTTCATTTACCCCTAGACTCAGTCAGTATTTTGCACGCTAATGTATGATAAGAATTTTTCTTTCTTTTTCGACACTTCATAGCATTACTGGATTTTTCACTTGATTCCCAGCGTAGCCACTGTCTCTCTCTCTCTCTCTCTCTCTCTCTCTCTCTCTCTCTCTCTCTCTCTCTCTCTCTCTCTCTCTCTCTCTCTCTCAACGGTGATAAGGAATCGTTACCCAGTACTGATCTAGTCTCTAACACACTACGTAAAGACTCTCGTTCTGACTGGAACGTCAGATATGTATTGGCAGATGTTTTTCGTGAACACTCTCTCACTCCTTCATAACAGGTTAATTCTTGAACAGAACGAAAACCACTCCGTCATACGGAACACTACCATCAATACAGTCGTAAAGTACTTCCCTGATAACTTATTCATGATGTATAAGGGTGAGAGCGATCCATGCATCACAATATTTGGAATCCTATGACATTAGAGAGTCCAAACCAGAGTGAAACAGTAACAAGAGTCCTGAAAACCTTTATATACCCAAGCATATGTTACGTAGAATTGTAATCGGACACCGTCTACTTGAGGTAACACCTCAGGTGAAGAGTCACTTTGACGAGGCTGTATCATTTAGAATAGACTCTCTTCAAAGAACTTCTCACTCCATAGGAATTTACATTCCCCTGCTACTGGAATGTAGCGCAGCCTTTGACTATAAGAGGCTTTAGACTAAAGGTCCTGGGTAATACCAGGACTCTTTCATAAAAAATGGTCTTGAGGTAATCATAAATTAATAAACATGCAGAGTCGTCACTCGACCCCATCTATGAAAAATGTTTAGTTGTTATATTGTTAATTCTGTTAACTCTATTAGTCTTTATGGTAGATTACTTCACCATTACATTGAAGTGGTTCAGATAGAATTTGATATAATTAAGTGCATCGTATTCCCCCATAGAAATATTTTCCATAGAAATTCTTTTTACCGACCATATTGGAATTTATGGATCATTTTAATGGTTTGTAGCTGTTAATTACAGAGTGGGGCATTATAAACTGTCAGTGTATCTATGTTGTAAATGCAATGTATTATTCATTGCGCGATAAGGAACACATTAACCCCATTTTCGATATCTATTTTGTCATTACAACCGGCACTTGTGCCATATATTTATGATAATCTTAGTAAATGAAATGCATACTGTAAAGTATTGTTAACTGATTGGCTTCTGATGGATTCTATTGTCGGAGATGTTGATATTAGTAAAGATGCACTGAACACGCTCTTGCCTGCAGCTGTTTATATATATATATATATATATATATATATATATATATATATATATATATATATATATATATATATAATGCTTTCATGCTTGTTTGCTGTTTCTCGTGTGATGAGGTAGCATTAGGAAGAGGGGAAGAATAGCCTCCTTTGCTTACATCTGCACCTTTAGCTGTCACGTATGATACACCAAAGTAGAGTCCTTTCTTCGCAAAGCCTCACAGACCTTTCCGTAGTTTCCCCTGAACCGCTTCATATCCTCTGGTTCAGCACACTAACAGCACGTTGCCCCAATTATAGCACATCACTCCAGTTTGCTGTATCCCTTGCACGTCTCACATCCTACTGCATGTTAAAGCCCCGATCACTAAGAGTACCTTTCATTTTCCATTTTGTAGCCTCCTCTTCGATGTCCTCGCTCCCCTCCACCTCCGACATATGTATACAATCTTTGTCAGCTTCTCACTCATCCTGTCCATATTGACAAGACATTTTAGCACACCTTCTTCAGTTCCCTCATACACGTCTTTCTCGGTACCATACCTCCCCCTTACCGTACTATTCCTTATTCGATTTGTCCTTCTTACACCACATTTTGCCCTTAAATATTTCGCTTCCAACACATCCATTCACTACTGTACTTCCTCATCGAGGACCCATCTCTTGAATCTATGCAACACCGTTGGAACTACTACATCATCAAACATACCCATCTCTGCCCTCGCAGACGTTTAACTCTCCACACAATCTTCAGTGCACCCACGAACACACCTCCACACACCTGGTTTGTTTCAGCCTCCATAATTCTATTCGCTAATACATCTCCAGGTTCTCGCCATTCAAACTTTCGCTTGAGCCAGTCTGTTTCACTCAGCTGCTGAACTTAATAATCTTAATTACATTTACATTAACTCTCAACTCTCTCCTTTCACACACTTTCACCGACTCAAACACCAGCTTCTACAGTTTCTCACTCGAACCTACCACCAGAGCTGAGTCATCAGGAAACTGAAATTGCCTCCTTCCTAGGCCGCCACATCCCTAAATGTCCTCAGACCTGCCTCTCTCTCCAAGACCTTTGCATTACCCTCCTTAGCCCATCATTATTCATATGAAACAACCATAGTGACATCACACACATCTGCCACAGACCCACCTTCATATGGAACAACTCATCCTCCTCTCTTCCTACTCGCACATACGCGTTACTCTCTTGATACAGACTCCTCATTCCTTGTAGTAGCATTGCTCCCACTCCATATACTCGTAACACTTTCCACAAAGCCTATCTGTCAACACTATCATATGCTTTCTTCAGACCCTTAAATGCCCAATTCAGAGCCCTTCAGTTTTTCAGAGTATTTCTCACACAGATTCTTCAAAAAAAAAAAAAAAAGTCTCATCCATACATCTTGTACTACTCCAAAGCTATATTGTTCCTTCCCAATTTATTGTTCTGTTCATACCAACACCCTCTCAATAACCACTCTCACGTACAACCTACCAAGTACTTTCAAGGACCATATACCTGTAATCTTACTATAATATTGTGTCCCACTTGCCTTTAGACATTGGCACTATACAGGCATTTCGCCTCACCTTAGGGACCTTAACTTTAGCCATACTTATATAGAATATCCTTGTTAACTGATTAACAAGAATGTCACCTCCTTTCTTGAAAAATTTAACTGCAATCCCATACTCTCCATCAGCTTTGTAGCATTCCACTTTCGCAATGCTTTCACCATCTCGTCCTTCTTTACCCAGCCACTTGCCATGACTCTCCCGCTTCGCATAACTTCACAACCCAAACAGCTTACAGCTGCCACCCTTCATCAGATACATTTAACACACCTAAATATTTACATCGTCTCCTCTTCACCGTGTAAATATTCACTTCATCTCCTCTTCACCACCTTCTTGGTTATCACCACTTCCCAATCTGCTCCTGTCGTTGGTAATGTCATTTGTTCTCTCGTTTTCGTCGTACTGTTCACCTCTTTTCAACACATTTTCGGATTCTCCTTCAAATTCGCCAGTTTTCACCTCCCCCAACTCTCATTTACATTCTTTTCAAGCTCTTGCACCTTTCTCTACTTCTTCCCGCCACCTCTTGTAAGTTTTCCATTTCTTGCACTCTTTTACTGCAGGTAACTCCCATACGTCTTTTTTTCTCTTTCACTGATAACTTTATTGCCTCATTGCTTCACCCCTTACATTCACACATCCTACCTTCCATGATACACTCTTATCTGGCATATTTCAATACTTCCTCCCGTCATACCACCCATACCTTATCTTCACTAGTTTCGTTTGGTCTTACCTTTTTCCTTTCTTCATCCAGTATTTTTCCTGGTATCTGACACAAGCTTAAGCTTCTTTCCCAGGTTCAGTCACCTTCAGAACCTCCCTCATCCTACCCGTATAACTTCCCCTTTCCGTAAAGCCTATACAAACTTGTACTCTCACCTCCACTAAAAGGGTGCTGATGTTACACCAGGATCCCTATACCAGGGGCTGTTGCAGCTCAGAAGCTGCGCTACACTCAGTATGAAGGAGAAGATGGATTACTCTGAAGCGGGATGTTCTTTGACGAGGCTGTACCGTCTTTTGTCAGCTGATGATGCGAGTGAAATTTTCCCCCGTAATGTAACCTCAAGCAGACGGAGTCTGGTTTACTTATTTGTATACTTAACATTACCACAAGACTTATTTCTATGAAAGAGTCCTTGTGTTCCCCAGGACCTTTGTAAAGGTTTCTGCAGCCCGAGGCTGCGCCATTAACAGTGGCAGGGAAATGTAGACTCATTTGGAGTGAGAGGTTCTTTGGCGAGACTGTAAGCCAAATGATACGGCCTCACCAAAGTTGACTTGTCACTCACGGTGTACTTTCGTGCTGGCGGTGTCCGGTAACACACACACACACACACACACACACACACACACACACACACACACACACACACACACACACACAGTGATGACCTTCTCGACAGCCTTGCATTCATACACCTATTTGGTAAAGGTGAGGTTGCATTCCCATGTTCAACCTCGAGCCTCCCCCATTGCTACTCCCCATACCCAACCTCGAACCTCTCCCTTTCCTACCTCCCCATACTCATCCTCGAACCTCTCCCGTTGCTACCTCCCTGTACTTAACCTCGAACCTTCCTCGTTGCTGCAGTATCACCAACTACTAGTGAGAATCTCAGAAACGTGTATTACAAGATCTCCCTCACTATATAACTTTTCGCAGTCCATCCCCAACTAGAGGGCACGCCCCAATGGAGTGAGGAATCTGTCACTAGAACAAGTTCTTCTTCACTTCTCTGACTCCTCCAGGTCCTCACACGTGTTGGATCTTGCTTTCACCCAGTCCTACGTGTTGGTCCGCGCCTCGCTAACGTAAATGTTGCGATCTGCGAGGAAGGAGCTTAAGTATAACCATTGAAAATCGAGAGAGTTGAAGATATAAACATTTTGCTTCGTTAGAAAGAGTTGAAGATATAAACATTTTGCTTCGTTAGAAAGAGTTGAAGATATAAACATTTTGCTTCGTTAGAAACGTGTTAAATCTTGCTGTGGGGTTTGTGACAAAGAAGTAAGGACTTACATTGCTAAAAGAAAAGCAACTTTAAAGAAAGAAAAGAGAGAAAAAAAAAGGCTGGTCACAGGTAAGGTTAACCTCGAGCTGAAGAGGAGGTAAGGAGTTCAGATCTATTCGGTGAAGAAACATGGAGCTCGAAGTCATTTAGTAAGACAGTATTAGATGTCTCTCAGATGTGGTTCTTGGCAGACGTTGTGGTAGACGGTTCATAGTCAGCCCAACCACTCCTAGCGGCTTGTCGATAAATTGGGTAAAATGGACATGGTTAGTATATATATATATATATATATATATATATATATATATATATATATATATATATATATATATATATATATATATATATCGTTAATGAGTTGGCCTTGATAAGAGCATTACAGTTGCTCGAACCGTCTAAGCTAACATAAAAAAAATGTTGGGTAGAACATCAAAACAGCACAATTTTGTGTAAAAATAGGAGAGGAAAAGAGTTTACTCGAAGTCATCAAAGGAGCTGAATGGCCCAAGCAACGTCTGTTATGACATGAAGAGGAAGACTAAAGGTGAAAGAAATTGGCGTGAGTTAAATCCAGGAACTGTTGACAGGTAGAACGCCAAAGAAGAAAACAATTCCTTCATGTATCCTTCCTCTCTCCTCTCACCCTTATGGGGGTCACTCGTTCTGGTCGTCCTAGATGGTTACCTGTGATCCCTCCCTCTCGAGGCCTATATATATACCCATCTAGGTTGTTGACTTGCATCCTCCCTACACATGGTTCATCATCGCATCTCACCACACTCACGTAACCTCAGCAACCAGTTTCCCTACATTGCCTCTTAATCATTACGTTAACGTAAACTGCTATAATAAAGAATCAGTGTATATAAGGTATTAATCAGCATTCATCATCCTATTTACAATTATCGTGCGATTAATTACTGGTCTGCCAGATTGGGCCGACAGAGCCATTATCCATGTCATTATGTAATTAGTAAATGTCGCTCATATTCTGGTGAGGGAACTGGCATTAATCAGCTAACCCGCTGAGGCGTATCACCTGCCAGAGTGACCCCCATTGCAGGAGCCCTGCCGACAGCTCTTTGACCTGACCACCTTATTTACAGGTCAGGTCAAAGATAGCGACCTGGGCGGTGCCGTCGTGCCCAAGGTGTTAAGTCAGCCTTGCCTATGTACACACGGCCGATGTTCTAATGGCTTTGGGCGGCGCACTCCGTAATAAGTGTGGTTGCCACCTTCATCCGTACATTCATAGCGCCGTTGCCACCGCGTGTTTACCACCCAACCCCCCTTATTTATAGCCCCATCACACGCAAGCCCGAATTACGAGCGCCTCCCTCCAGCCACTAGCGGCGTGGCGGCCGTGCCACATACGATGCAGGACTACCTCCCCATCTACCGTGTACAGAACCACTTTTATACTTCATTTTCTTTCATTTTGAGAGGAAGAGTGCGTCATATAGGCATATGGGAGCTCCACCTAGCACTGGGTGTACAATTACATCATTATAGTGGGTCTTTCTCCCGCTGACATTCATATCATAACTCAGAAATGAAGAGTATAGGTCAAGAAAATGGGCCGCTCTAATCCCTTCTCTGTTTCTCGTTTCAGGTAATGGTGTGGCGTGGTTTGACGGTGTCCCAACCTTAGACATGCACCAAACGGTAGGACTAAATTCCTTCCTCCTCATGTGCTCCCTCCTTCAAGAGTATTTCAAACATTTCGAGCATTTACTCCACAATCCTGAGATATTTAGGCTTCCCAGCAATGCCTCAGCAGTGACCCAACCCACCCCAACACCCCAACACCGTAACCCACCCCACCACCACACCACACCCCACCGTACCCCACCGTACCCCACCCGACCTCACCCCACACCCCCACCCCAGTGATATGTCTCAGCAGTGTCTCTTTAACAGGGATGTCCATAGCTTTGTTGCTTTATGATGAGATGATTATGTATTATGAGGATGGGACAAAGGCCTCTTATTAGGAGTAATTCCCATGTTCATTTAACTACTTGTGTTATAGTGTGTAAAATTACAGACTGCTATGTGTACTATTTAAGGCCTCTCTTTGTAGTGCTACAGGCTACTGTATGTACCTCTACAGCTACTGTGTGTACCTCTACAGACTACTGTGTGTACTACTACAGGCTACTGTGTGTACCACTACAGGTTACTGTGTGTACCACTACAGGTTACTGTGTGTACCACTACAGGTTACTGTGTGTACCACTACAGGCTACTGTGTGTACCACTACAGACTGCTGTGTGTACCACTACAGGTTACTGTGTGTACCACTACAGGCTACTGTTTGTACCACTACAGGTTACTGTGTGTATCACTACAAGTTACTGTGTGTACCACTATAGGTTACTGTGTGTACCACTACAGGTTACTGTGTGTACCACTACAAGTTACTGTGTGTACCACTATAGGTTACTGTGTGTACCAGTACAGGTTACTGTGTGTACCACTACAAGTTACTGTGTGTACCACTACAGGCTACTGTGTGTACCACTACAGGTTACTGTGTGTACCAGTACAGGTTACTGTGTGTACCACTACAAGTTACTGTGTGTACCACTACAGGCTACTGTGTGTACCACTACAAGTTACTGTGTGTACCACTATAGGTTACTGTGTGTACCACTACAAGTTACTGTGTGTACTACTATAGGTTACTGTGTGTACCACTGTAGGGTACTGTGTGTACCACTACAGGCTACTGTGTGTACCACTACAGGTTACTGTGTTAACCTCTACAGGCTACTGTTGTGTATACTACTTTAGTCTACACTATATATTGGCACAGTTTATTGTGTGTATGACATCGGGTTCTTCTCACACACACACACACACACACACACACACACACACACACACACACACCCTTGGGCGCGCTCGCGCGCCGTAGTAAAGGTACCCAATATAAGCCAGATTATCTGGCTCATTACAGCGAAATTGGCGGGAAACGTGACTCAATCACGTTGTCTTACAGGAAAAGTTTCACACAACCGCAACGAAAAGGTTATCGTTGAGTTAGATCCAGGGATTCGAAATTGCCACTCGCAGGGACCAGACGCTGAACCCGTCGTCAGTGTGTCAGACGTCCTTTATCTCGCTATTCTTAGATCCATTGTTGAGATGAGCGTTCTATATTGAGGCTGGTATGTGACTTGGCCTCTGTGTGTGAAGGTGCCTTCACTCAGTCAGCCATAACTGCAGTAATTCAAGAGTCGAGGTGGAAAGCAGTGTGTGTCGTTTGTGAGGTGTTTGCTCGAAGCGTCCGGGCGAGCCTGGATTGTGAATCACCTTTTGAGCTCGATGTTATGAACCTTCTATGCGACGGTTCGACCCTTGAGCAAGACGTTACGATCTTTGGTAAAGGCTCATACCAAAGGTCACGCCATCACCCAAGGCTGGACGTGCACTAAGGTTGGGCACCGTCGTGTGCTCTAGTGGTCATTCCTATAAGCATACACACACACACACACACACACACACACACACACACACAAACACACACACACACACACACACACAGCCTTCGGCAGGAGAACAGCGATAGTTCCCAAACACATAACATCGAATGGCATTTACAGTTCCTGATCACTTCAAGCAACATTAGTCAGAGGCAAATAAGATCCCTCCCTGATGGCCTAAAAGTCCACAGCATTAGTGCTGGCTCTCGGGAGATGTATGAATACAATTTATACATCCTCCCTGAGCAACTGTAAACACGAAGGTTCATTCGTTACCTCAACGGCCCCCACCCCTGGCGTGTTGGTGGATTGTTGTCAAATGAGGGTCTCTTCATTATTCATTATTCACTAGATTAAGGAACTGATGATACTGTTACTGTCCTTTAGCAGATAACTTCGCTCTTAGACTATCAGGTCCTGTGTTATATTGTTTCTCCCTTTGTGCCTCACTACCTGTGCCACAAGATAGTAGTTTCCGCATCCACTAAACATGCAAATTACACAGAGGTGTTTTGTTAAATCATACGTCACTTAGACGTCGTAGAAAGTCAACGTTGCAGTAAAGCTAAAGGTTAAACGATTCATGTTTTCAGGGTCGGGAGACAGCAGCCAGCCTCCCAGTTCTCCTCCTCTGGTGACAACTTAATCCTAAGTCGTAATATCCGTAATTAAGTGAGGCGACATATTGCAAGGTCGCGCTGGTAGAGAAACATCACTCTGTTATAACATATATATATATATATATATATATATATATATATATATATATATATATATATATATATATATATATATATATTGCAATGACCATATTCATGAAACCTCTAACCAGCTCCCATATAAGTGGTAGAGGTTCGAATCCTTCTGTTAAAGACGAAAGCATATCTAGCATTAATGAGGTTCCTACTTATTTGCTCAACACTCTTAAAGAGTTCATTTCAATCTCTTGTGGGAGGAAAGTCAATTCTTCCAAGTACATTCGAATTCAGATGTTCACAACAATGAACACATAAAATTTTATCCCACTATTTCGGAGATCTTATCTCACCTTCAGGCGAAATAGAAGTCGTCTTCTGGGATGTCTCTAAGCCACAGTTATGAAGAACCTCCAGACATCTTGGAGGAGGATGATAAGGTGAAATGAATTTCTCTAAATATTGCAGGACGAAGTTCTGGTTATTGTTGGGAACCTCTGAAAGGAAATGAACCAAGGAGACTTGTTTTTCATTCTAAGATTAAATCATCCATGTGAAGTACTCGGTAAATATCTAAGAAATTTATTAATGCTAGAGTTGCTCCAGTCTTAAACCACAAGTGTGGAAGGGAAGATACTTGCCAGATACACATTGTATGTATACGGTTTGAAGACATGGAGAGAATGAAGAAGAAAAGCTGTCAAAAGGGGTAGATAGACCAGAAAGGGAAGGGACAAGGATATATCCCTGGGGATAGAGAAGAAAGAATACTTTCCAAGCATTCTCAGTGTATCGTAAAGGCGATTAAGAGTGACGCGATCGAGTGGGTTAGAAACTCTCCCGTTCTCGCATTTCAATGTATAAAAGATGGAACAGAAGAAGAAACCAATTGAGTAGTGTTCATCCTCCTCAAAGGCTCAAGCTGGGGGTGTTTGAATGTGTGCTGATGTAATCATGATGAGAAAAGGGAGAGTTAGGTAGTATGTTTGAGGAAAAGAACCTGACGTTTTCGCTCTGATTGAAAGAAAGCAAAAGGGAAAAGGGAACGGTGATTTGGGTATGTCTTAGGGATAAAGCCAGGAGATGGTGTGAGAGGAGAGCTAAGGAAAGGGTAGCACTTCGGGTGAATGAGCTGTGGGAATGTTGTGATAAAGCTTGAGGAGTGAGCACCAGACTGATGCGGGCAGAAATGAAAGTGGATTACGAAAGGTGGGTGATTATTAGTGCTTATGCACTTGGCCATGTGAAGAATAACGAAAATAGGTGAGTGTTTTGGGAGCAACTGAGCAAGTGTGTCAGTAGTTTTGATGCGAGCTGTCGGGTATAAGTGATGTGTGATTTGAATGCGAAATGCGAAAGTGGGTAATATGGCAGTTGTGGGCATGACTGGGGAATGTGGAATCGGTGAGGATAAGGGAAATGGTGAACAGGTCGTGAAATCGTGTGCTGGAAAAGGACTGGTGATTGAGATTACCTGGTTTAAAAAGAGGGACGTACACGAGTATACATAGAGTAGGGAAGATGGTAAACGGGCATTGTTGGAATGCGTACTCTTGGGTATGAATGTGCTGGGAGGGGCAGCCGGTGGGATGTCTGATCATTATCATCTGGTGCAGGGGAAGGTAAAGATTTACAGAGGCCATCGGAAAAGACGACATGATATGGGTAAGAAGAGGATGGTGAAAGTTAGTAAGCTTATAAAAAAAAAGGCTTGTTTGAAGAGATACCAGATGAGTAAACGAAGCTAGGGGTTAAGTTTCTGTTGAAAGGAAGATACATGGGCTGCAATGGTTTGGACATATGGTGAGGGTGAGTAAGGAAAGAATTACCAGGTGGATGTATATGTCAGAAATGGAGGAAAAAGACAAATAAGGAAACCAAGGAGGAAGTGGAAAGATGAAGGGAAATATGTTTTGAAGGTTCGAGGCCAGAACATGCTGGGGGTTGTGAGGCGTGCAAGAGATAGATTTAATCAGAGAGATGTGGTATACAGGGAACGAAGTGCTGTCAGTAGGCTGAACCAGGACGTATGAAACGGACATAGAGGCCTGGTAATTTATGGTAATTTTGCATGGCATTTAGAAAGTAAATGTGAGCGAATGAGGCAATATTTTCGTCTTTTCCCTGGCGTTACCTCGCTATTGTGGGAAATGGCGAATACATGTTAAGAGGCACCGGTCACAGACAAAATGTTCCACATTAAGGCCGGGCTTTAATTGAGATATAAAGAGGTTAACGAAAGGGAAAAGAAGAACAGAAAGATAATTTGTGAATGATGGAGGAAGTAAAAAACCAGTCTTTTAAAAAATGCCACGTCATAGTTACTGGGAAAGACATGAGAGGGTAAAGAGTTCCAAAGCAGGAAAGGAAGTGGGAATCATAAGAGGCCACCATTGAGTTGCTAATATATATGATGGCGTAGTCCCGTGAAACTCTCTCTCTCTCTCTCTCTCTCTCTCTCTCTCTCTCTCTCTCTCTCTCTCTCTCTCTCTCTCTCTCTCTCTCTCTCTCTCTCTCATACACACACACACACACACACACACACACACACACACACATTTTGCTCTGTATTATGGCCACGATATTGATAGATAATTCTGAAGGAAGTTTTGAATGCAGAACAAGAGGGCGAACATACAGGCAGGGCAAAATGGACCAGAGAGCCGCTGGTAGATCGTCTTGCAGGTCAAGGTTCGCCTGGAAACCGACTGGAGAATAGGTGACTGAGGATAACTGAACTGACCAGGCAAGTCCCTCGCTGGCTTACTCCTTGGCTTTTTCAAGGGCCGTCCGTCCCTCAACGTTTATAGCTACACATGGCTGGAAGTCTGGCTTCCTCCCTGGTCGTCTTTGTGTTTATTTCATTACCTTTCTCTCCGTTGGTGAGTTGGCTCATTGGCTCTTACCCTAATTTTAAAGGCTACTTGGCTTTTCGACTAACTGGTTGGGATAACGTCTTGAGTGTTTGGTTACTAAAGCCTCTCAGCTGGTTTGGTCCATGCATGACTGATTGACTGGCTGAGTGGATGGACGAGTTGATTGATGGTTGGCTGACTGAGTGACTGATTGGTTGTTTGGTTGGCTGGTTGATTCACAGGCTACCTGGAAGACTAGTTGGATTGACCGATTACAGACTGATTAGGTTATTGATTGGCAAATTTGCTGGCAGGTTGGTTTGCCGATTGACTGATTGGCTAGTTTGCTTACTTACTTACGAACTACTTGTTCAGTAAGCTGACTGCCGAGCGAAGGGATGACTGGTTAACTAACTGACAGACAAACTGGTGAGGAAGCAGACTGGCTCTGAGGTAGACACTGACGTTATCCTTTTTAACAGACGGACCAAGTGCGATGTGTGGTGGGTATGTTGGTCCAAATGTGAGGTCGTGAGGATATGTTGATCCAGATGAGGTGGGGAAAATGTGTTGCTCCAGATTTAAGGTGAGGAGGATGTATTGTCCCAGATGTGAGATGGTGAAGATTTTCCATATATGTTGTCCAGATGTGATGTGAGGAGGATTTGTTGGTCCATATGTGTGGTGGAGAGGATATGTTGGTCCAGATGTGAGAGGGGAAGGATATGTCGGATCAGGTGTGAGGTGCGGAGGACATGTTGATTCAGATGTGAGGTGAGGAGGATATACTGGCCCATGTTTGAGGAGGAGAGGATGTATCTGTCCGGGTATGAGATGGAGAGGATATGTTAGAGGAACTGACAACACGTCGCTTCCCATACTGTTAACGAGCGTTCCGAGCACATCCTCCCTGTGAGCGTCAGTGCCTGTGGAATGTCTTATCCCATCCTACTCTCAGTGTGTGTGAGGTGTGAGGAATCTCATACTCGCCTCCTCATGACATTGCTCCTCGCCTCCCTTTCACCACCCGATTAAGAGTTCGCGTGAGTGTGTGACTAGCATCCTGTCCCACGGCCCTCCACTAAGCTCATTATTGATGTATGTGCGTAATATTTCCCCGCCTCCAACCTCTCTCTCTCTTTCTCTCTTCCCTAGTAGATGATGTTAAGTGATCAGTGTCCTGTGTTCCCCTATCGTCCTCAGTGCGTGTTCTAATCCCTTCCTGACTCGTTTGATGTTAACCTCAGTGTTCGATGAGTGTTTTGATCCCTCGCCACCCCGCTGGGTAGTGGTCTAAATGTGCGTTGAGTGTCTTATCTCATTGCAAGCCCCTTTGAGTGTTGGTCTGACTGTGTTCTGAGTGCTTAGCTTCCCCTCCACCCTGCTGAGTGTTGGTTTAAGTGTGTGGTGAGGATCCTGCTGCCTCTTCAGTGGTCTGAAATGTTTATATGAGTGTGATGATTGCCCCCCCCCTGTTCCTTCTCTAGCTGTTTGAGTGTCTGATGAGTTCCTTGCCCCCTCTATAGTTATTTGAGTGTTGATTTGAGTGTGGAGTGTGCGTTCTGCTCCCTTCCCATCCTCGTGAGCGATGGCGCGAGTGTTTGGTCAATGCCCTGCCACCTTCTCCACCCTGCTACACGTAGATGTGAGTGTGTGGCAAATGTTCCTCCTTCCTCAACCTCGTTTCCATCAGGAATATATGTCACGTTGACTTATGACAACCTTAAGTCAAAGAACATTATAGAGTTTGTTGATGTGGTATACGAGGCCTGTAATTATGCAGATATAATTTTAGAGAATTTTCCTTGCTTATTTAGGAGATCTGCTCATGAAATAGATAACTTATGTCGTAAGTCTATCACTTATATTTTCTTTTTCCTTTTTAATTAAAGGCTGTGCCAAACAAAGTGTAAATACAGATTGGACGAAGAGAGACTAATTTGTTATGACTGTGTATTTATGTGGTCATATGTTGCTTATTTTTATTACTTATTTTGTTCATGTGGTGAAGTCGCTTTTTCATCGAAGCCCCGCCTCCCTACCGTTGAATTTCTGTTATATATGTTTTGGAATTTTGCTTTACTACTTGTATCTCTTTTGCTTTGTTTCTTGCACGGGTCCACAACCCTGTTTCTGAAGAAATAAGACATACGTCCTCACATCCCTCTGTACACTTGTTCTAGACTTTCCTCTTTATTCAAAGACTGATTCATTTTAAAGTCATTACGGCTTTGGGGAATTTATATGTGATATCAAGTCTCACCTTATTCTATTCTTTCTCCCAGTGTGTGGTCAGATGGAGATATCTTCGTTTCTCAGTCTTCTCAGGTCTAATACATTTTTGCTGCATTTCCCCTGGACCCTTCCTAGCACTTCTAAGTGGGCTTCATGAATGAGGAAACCTCTCTGTTGCAGCACATGTCTACTTTTCGTTGCGTATATCTTCCTCAACATCTCACTATCCTCGTACTTACGGGTAATGGTAACGTTGGCGAGAAAATGGTTTGCTGTCCTCATGTGATGTTGTGGTGATAAGTTTGTCGTGATGTATCGTGATGTCACTGTCTAGGTCCCTTTCGCCATGCCCCTCGTATAATTTATTTTCCACGTGGAGTAAAAAGTTCTGCACTCATTTGAGGTACCTGTACCTCTGCGTGTTTTCCAACCCGTGTGGATCTGTTTCCTGATTTATAGTTCCCATGGAAAAAGAACTTCGATGCGGATCCTTCCTCCTCATTTTTTTTTTTTTTCCTGCACCATCCCGATCGTTCCCTCATTATCTCCGCCAAAAAGTTTACCTTGTGCTGATCTCTTGGAGGATTCCGCGCTATCAGGGTATTGAGGTCGATTTCATCAGTTACTGTTTTTCATAGAAGGTTTTTGAGCTGAAAGGATCACTATGCACCGTTTTCGTTTGGAATTTCATAGTTTCATTCACCACACCTTTCTCTCTTCAATGTTCTCTCTTTTCATATCATATATATATATATATATATATATATATATATATATATATATATATATATATATATATATATATATATTGGGAAACCACATGTGATTTGACATCCTTGTTTAGCTTACTCTCAGCTAGGCCTATGATGTGTGGCCTAAACTCAAGCTCTTGTCTCTTTGTCACCATTTATATCTATGATCTTTTGCTCTTTACCTTCTTTTTGTTCTTGTTGATTCCTCTGGTTCCACTTTCATTAGGCAGGACTTTGCCTCATAATCTTCATTCATCCTCGAGTTTCTTTCCTTTGTGTTTTTTCTTTGATTTTTTTTTTCTTCCTGCTTCTTCTATTGTTCTGCTGCTGTATGTACAACACCCACTAAACTCCTCATCGCCTGCCGGTAGGTTAGCCAACCTGAAGACTCCCTCACTATTTCCCCCATTAGATGAGCCTCTTATCTCATTGCAGTCTATCCCCATTCTCACTATTTTCCCCCATTAGATCAGCTTCAATCTGTTCCTATCCTCTCCTGTCCTTTCTGTCTCTTTGGTCAGCCTCCCCATCCGGAAAGTTTACCATATGGTCATCATTTTCTTATCCTCTTCTTCAGTCATCTTATTTTCATCTCGTCGAACCAAATATCATGATCGAGTCACATCGTTTTTCGTTCGCTTCTCATCATTTTCTCAATGTTCACTTTTGGTTGATTAGAAACTGTATATTTTGATTTATCGTCATTTATAACTATGTGGTCCACCGTGTCTGTCAGTTCGTCCCATATCATCAGGAACTCACCTCAAACTCTTTGGTTGTTTTGAAGCTCAAAATTATTTCCGGCTTTGCTTTTATTCAAGGATTGAAGCTCAAAATTATTTCCGGCTTTGCTTTTATTCAAGGATTTTTTTCACCTTCGGCTGTAATTCTGTGCGTCCGTTTTCTCTTCCTGGACCCCTCCAGTGTCGCCTTTTACCATTAAAATGTCAGTATTTCTTTCGGTGTAAGCTGTTTGTTTCGAGGTTGTCCTTCAACTTATTTTCCATTTTGATGTTTCTAATGCTGACGGATGTTTCTTCTCCTCCTCCCTCCTCTCAGACAACGCTTTCTTGTTACAAGCCTTGCTCCTTAACTTCGCGTTCCTTAACTTCGTTTCTTAATGACTTTACCTCAGAACTTTAAGTGATCTGAACTTTTCCCCAGGACCGAGTTAGCTCCTCTGTTAGGTCTTGCATCATTTCCCATATGTGTTCTGGTATATGCTAAGCAACCAGGGTGGGTCATCGTCATCTCCTGGATTTCTTCTTATTTTTGATCCTTTCTTCTTTTCTTTCTCCTTATCTTTGATCTCATGTAAAAGCTCCCCCTTGCATTACAGATTAGACCAAGTTATTCACGTTTTTTCTTCCAATTTCACAGTCTTTTCAGCCGTATTGTAGGATCTTTGGCAAGTCCTCCTATTACTCAAAGCTGCGTAGATCTTATTGTACCTTGCCTTCTAGATTTTGTTTTTTCAAGATTGGCTCCATGGTAGGTGTTTTCTTTGCAGCTACGTCTGCTTCAAGTGTGTGTGTGTGTGTGTGTGTGTGTGTGTGTGTGTGTGTGTGTGTGTGTGTTTTTGTTGTGTGTGTGTGTGTGTGTGTGTGTGTGTGTGTGTGTGTGTGTGTGATATTACCCTTATGATCCATTTCAGAGTTACCTTGGCATCCCAGGACTCCTGCAGCTTCAAGGCTGTGCTATGTTCAGTAGCAGAGACAGGATGGACTCTTCTGTTGAAGGGAGAAGGTAACTTTTCACTCAAGTAGGCGAAGTCTGACACGAGCAAGGGCATCCGGCATACGAGATATCAAAGAACTCGTTATCGTATTACTAATGGTGATATATAAGCCATATAGACAGAGGCACGAGTCAAGGCGGCTCCTTTCTCAGCCTCCTCTGGTACCACAGTGAAGGACTGTTCAATCAAATACCCATCCGTATCGTTCGTGAACCGTCGCTCTCTCGTGAGACTTCAATAGTCGAATTTCGTGAATACTATTATAGTGTCTGTAGTATTAATTTCTTTTTTGTTGAAGGCTCCAGTCACGGGCAAAAGTGCACATTAAGGCCGGGTCTTAATTGTAATATAGAGAGGATTATGAAATGGAAAACGAAGAGACAAGGGATATTATTGACGAATTTTTGTATGAAATGAAAAACCTGTCTTTTAGATTATGAATGTGCTAGGTTGTTGGTATTGGGAAAGACATGAGAAAGTGGAGTGTTCCAAAGCTTCGAGAGTCTGCTGGAAGGCACGATACTGAGCACATTATAGAATTGTTCTTGTGGACCACTGAAAACAGAGTGGTACTCTAATGATCAATAGAGAACATGTATACGAATAACTCCATTGCTACAAATCGTTCAGAACCTGAATGCATGACAGTCAGGTCTCGCCATGACTGTGAGAAAGAGTTGTGGCAAAGAGCCTGATGTGACCTTCAACCACTGCAACAAAACTTTTACTTTGAGAGAGAAAAGACAACAGAGAACGAAAGAAAAGTCAAGACTTCTACTTCATGAGTGTCTTGCGAAACATCTTTTCTTCCCCTTGACCCAGACGTAGACATATAAAGTATGCATATAATTTGCTTCCATTGTTATTATCTTCATTAGCCCAAATGTGTGTCTTTACACAGGAGCTTTTTCCTTTGGTGATGGGGACTCTTCCAAATGCAGAGCCAGGATTGCCGCAAGGATTTTATTTATTTTATTATATTTTTAGGACGTGGAAATCCTTGCGTGTATTATACTTGGTGGGAAGGGATGAGGGGGAAGGGATTTCTCTGAGGTTCCTGTTTTCTCTTCGTATTCACGTTACACCAGCAAACGGAAACCAATATGCCTGGAGGTATAAAAGATTTTCCTTATGTGAAGGAGATGTGATAAATCGAACGGCCGGGCTGGCCAGGCGCTTCAGGTTGTGTTACATGAAATAACTTTGGCCTCCGGAAGATCTCGTAGCCACTGCTGTGGGGTTGCGGCTGACCCATGCGTGCACCGTGTATTAAACCATATCAACGGTGCTCAGCTAAGGCTAGCAGCGCCACTGCTCGCTACCACCTCTGTGGATAACAGTGCCGTCTCAGCTGCTCTTTGTTAACATTACCGTCTCAGCTGTTCTTTGTTACGATCGCCGTCTCGGCTTTCCCTGGTTACGACTGCCATCTCAGCAGTGCCTTGTTACGACCGCTATTTCAGGTGACCCTTGTTATAACCACCGTCTCAGCTGTCCCTTGTTACGACCACCAGCTACGACCACCAGCCTTCTCTGCTGCCGCTTGTTACAACCTCTGTTACAGCTGTCTGATTTTACGACCGCCGCTTCAGCTGTCCCTTGTTACGACCGCCGGTCGCCTCAGCTGCACCATGTAACAGCCGCTGTCACAGCTGCCTTCCCTTGTTGCGACCGCCGCCTGAGTTGTCCTTTGTTACGACCGACGTCTTAACTGCCCCCCACGCACGTAGCAGGCCATAAATCGTCGTCACTGTCAACCTTCGTCGGCAGAGCCACTGCCTCCTGCTTGCTTCTGTTTCAAGCACGGCACGTGAGGTTTGACTTGGTGAGGAGCAAAAGTGTGAACGCCTTCCCTTCTACTGCAGGAGATTATATCGAAGCTCTCATCTCGTACCATGATTGTGGGGTTCTCCCCAGCCAACCTCTCGACATGGCACGCTTAGTGCAGCCTGCTGCTTTGTGTATGTATGCGTGTGTGTTATTGTGCATATGCACAGGCTTGCGTGTTTGTGTGTGTGTGTGTGTGTGTGTGTGTGTGTCTGTGTGTGTCTGTGTGTGTGTGTCTGTGTGTGTGTGTGTGTGTGTGTGTGTGTGTGTGTGTGTGTGTGTGTGTGGGATTACTGTTGCTCTTATCGAACCTTCTTGTTCTCTGCGTTTTTACAACCCATTTTCACCCGTGTTCTTATCGCCTGTGCTTCCAGTAACCGTGAGTCATCCGCCTATATTCATTTCACCTGTGCTCATTTGTGGTCTTAGTTCCCCTCAACCCATCACCTGAGCTTCTCTGGCCTCGTGTGTGTCCTGCCTTCCAACGCAGGAGAAATTCCAATGAATATTTTCTGGTGTGCGTTATATATACGTCCAATTTATATTGGTGTGTGGGCGGAGTTCTTACCCTGACATATTGCTTATATGACTTCATATATGCCACTTTCATGACAAAATAGTTGGGAAAAGGAAACGACGTGAGGTAGAAAAAATTTGTCATATGTATATATATATATATATATATATATATATATATATATATATATATATATAGAGAGAGAGAGAGAGAGAGAGAGAGAGAGAGAGAGAGAGAGAGAGAGCACAGTTGCTCACTTTTAAGATATGTGACATGTATAGACTTCGAGATGAACAAGATTCACATCAGTATAGCAGAAAAAAAAAAATCTGGCGAGACAGAGAATGTATCTGATTCTTTCAGAATCATAAATGAAGCAAACGAAGAAAGACATGAACCCCCATAGTGAGAAAGACACCATTCTGCTTTTTCGTGTAGAAATGTTGAAGGTACAAAAGATTTGCCTTTTATTTCAGTAGGGGCTCGACATTCACATCAGTCGGGGAAAGGCCAGAATAACGTAAAGATTTATATTTAATTTGAAAGTTTCTCTCACAATCTGGCAACAAGAGATGGTACGTGCCTTATATTTGGCATCACAGAGGGACTTAGTCCGCATAAAAGTGACAAAATCTCTTTTTTTTTTTCCCAGTGGAATATTGACGGAGACAAAAGGAGAATTTGCAGACTACGAGAAAACACACATGAATTATACCATGGACAGTGAGATCTGGACTTCAAATTACAGTCTGTACATATGTGAGAGACAAGAGAAGACGTGTGCCATTGTACTGTACATGTTTATTAAAGATTTACTTATAATATCTGAACCACTTTAATGATGCATTGGTAGTGTTAGTCACCAAGACTGATGACATTAACATTAGCTAGTAACCAAGACTGATGACATTAACATTAGCTAGTAACCAAGACTGATGACATTAACATTAGCTAGTAACCAAGACTGATGACATTAACATTAGCTAGTAACCAAGACTGATGACATTATCATTAGCTAGTAACCAAGACTGATGACTTTAACATTAGCTAGTAACCAAGACTGATGACATTAACATTAGCTAGTAACCAAGACTGATGACATTAACATTAGCTGGTAACAACATTAGCTAGTAACCAAGACTGATGACATTAACATTAGCTAGTAACCAAGACTGATGACATTATCATTAGCTAGTAACCAAGACTGATGACTTTAACATTAGCTAGTAACCAAGACTGATGACATTAACATTAGCTAGTAACCAAGACTGATGACATTAACATTAGCTGGTAACCAAGACTGATGACATTAACATTAGCTAGTAACCAAGACTGATGACATTAACATTAGCTAGTAACCAAGACTGATGACATTAACATTAGCTAGTAACTAAGACTGATGACATTGACATTAGCTAGTAACCAAGACTGATGACATTAACATTAGCTAGTAACCAAGACTGATGACATTAACATTAGCTTCTGCATTAAGCTGTAAGCCATTAGACGCACCGTAGAGAACGGCGAGGCACTGTAGACTCCTGACATGATAACGTTGGAAGCCCAGTTCTTAACGTAATCTCTGGAGGGGATTTCAACCTGCCACACATAAATGTGGAAATGGCACGGAAACAGAGTACTGTACCCATGAATTTTTGCCGGATGTGGCTCAGGGGAGCAGATGCACAAGGGAGAGCCGTTAACACAGTGTGATACGTTCTCTCTTAGCAGACAATGGGAACAGCTACAAATGAGAATTACTCCACTGGATTTCCTTTTCACAAATCATATAGATTTGTGTGGCGTCATCATCTGAGATACACTCAGATCACAGCCTAATAGAAGTAGAGATGGGTATGTGGGTTCTGAAATACGCCGGGCTGACGATGGAGACTAATCTTTTATATCTGATTTCAACAGTAATTATGCGAAATGTGATCAAGGGAAAGATAAAATCTCTGACCTTACGCGGAGAATCTCTGCTGAGCGGCAGAGGACCAGGGGAGTGTGGGAGAATGGTTGACTGACGAAGCCTTGGACACAAACGAATGAATATAGAAAAGAAGCAGAAAAGGGTCCGAATCAGTGCGAAAAATATGTTTTCACTGCGGGTGAAAAAAAAAAAAACCGTAGTTCACCAGAATGAACCCAAATCTGTCGAATGAATTGGATGACAAAGGCCATGAACTCAAAATGTCTCGCGAGACTTTTGGTGCAAGAAAAAAGAAGGAAGAGCTATCAATCAGAAAATGATTAGATGGATAGGAATGATACGTGTATAGATAACGCAAATCAAAGATCGCACGTGCTATTGACTTCATAGAAAAGATAACTGGCACATAAACAGATGATAAGCAGATGAAAGAAATGCTGAAGAAGAACGACGAATCAGGAGAGAGACAGAGTCAGCAGATCCAGGTAGACAAATAGTCAGCAACTCCCGGAGACGCCCAGTTGATAACTGTAGATATGTAGTCACCACCTAGGGATACCTAGTCAGCTGCTCAGGGAAGCACATAGTCAGCAACCTCTAGGGTTATATAGCATGAAAATCACGTCAGTAGAAAACGAGACATAAACCAAGTCTTTAACTGGGCAACCGAGATCAGCATTTTTGTCGTTGGTGATAAATGTCAACTCCTCCGATGTGGGGAAAATGAGGAAATTAAAAACAACAGAATATCTGACAGACACAGACTCTTATCATAAACCGGTTGCATAATGTGAAAGACCTCGGAGTGATAATGTCTAACGGCATAACCTTGTGCAAACACGACGAAACAACGGTTGCTTCTTGCAGAAGGTTGGCAGCTTGGATCCTGCGGACTTTCAGGGGAAGAAGAACCACCTATGATATAATTCGAGACACTGATCTTTTCACGAATTGAATATTATTGCGTTCTAACATCACCCTAAATGATGAGCGGCATATTACGGAATTGGAAAGTGTTCAGAGATCATTCTCATCCCATACTGTTGTGGTAAAAAACTAAATTACAGGGAATGACTTGAATCTCTGAGGCTGGACTCCCTAGAGCGTAGTCGGTAAAAGTATATCGTCATCTGTTCCTGGAAAATCCTAGAAGGTGTAGTTCCCACCTTACACTCGGAATGACATCCTACTGGTTTGACAGGCATGGAAGGCTTTGTGAAATACTACCTCTGAGATCCAATGGTGCGATACGCACAAAAAAGAGAGAACACCTTAAATATCCAGAGCCCAAGAATCTTCAGTTACCATCAGAAACAGCATTAAGTGAAGGGTAGAGAAGTTCAACCAACGAAGTGTACCAGGCCAGCCAGGCTGTGGCGGTTATGTGGGCCTGAGGGCTGTGGCTTCCAACACCTTGGTTGGCCAGCGACCCCTTCCAACAGTATGGGCTCAGTCCGGGCATGTGGGGGTAGAAGACCCCCCCGAAGACTTCACCAAGAGGTGTTCACTCGGGGAGACACACCGTCAGCAGCCCCTGGTATATGTCAGCTCCAAGCTGTACAGAATCTGTCCAACCAGATTACTCTTAGCGACTTTTATCACCGTGTAAATAAGCCTCTTTCGCGAACTCAGTGTTAATGGACTTTAAATAAGAGCAGAATAGTACTCACCAGCTATCGCTGCATTTATAATAGAATATATGTAATGCATTCTCCTCGGTGACTCAGTCACAGAATGAAAGACTTCCGTTAAAAAGAGTCTTCTGCCCCAGATTAAGGCAGCTGCTACTTTTGATGTGTTTAATAATTCCGCCGGGAAAACTGGGGTGCACATTTGTGTTTAATGTGAAAGCTCATGTCCGTGTTAATGTATTATGAGTCTTCATGAATGTTAGATCATTTATACATTCTGTATGTAGCAGTACAGGTCCTCACAGTAATGCTAGATTCATATTTACGACACTGTATACTATGCCCTTTATACCGTCTCCTGTGTACTCCATATATATACTGTAAACTTTATCCATTCAGAAAATTCTGCCTGAGAGAAATTGACTCCCAGAATTATGTACATAAAATGCGTCAAGTGAAGGAACAATAGGCACAAGAAATATACAAATGTTTACTGTAGAAGAAATATGATTCAATCAACACTGTCAACAACGTCCGTGTATAGTTTCCCTTTAATCTTGGCTGTTGAGCTGATGGTGGGTGTTTACAGTGATGTCAGGGTGCGGTAGTGTAGGAGGTGGGGTTGTGGTAGTGCGCCGGATGGCGATGGTGTGGTGGTGTAGTAGGGGCGGGTGTGATAGGTCGGGTGTGGTGATATGGCAGGTAACGTCTGGTTGGTATGGTAGGTTGGATGTACTGTTGTGGTGAGTGTGGTATGTGGCGTGGTATGTTATTGTAGTTGGCCTGGTGGTATGGTAAGTAACTTGCTGGTGTGTGGTAGTAAGGTAGGGTGTGATGTAATGGTAGGTAGGGTGTGGTGGTGTAGAAGCTTACGTATGGTGGTGTGGTAGGTGGCGTGTTGTGGTGTAGTAGTATGGTAGAGGTGTGATGTGATGGTAGATAGGGTTTGGTGCGGGTAGTAGTTGACGTGTGATGGTGTGGTAGTTGACGTGTGATGGTGTGGTAGGTGACGTGTGATGGTGTGGTAGTTGACGTGTGATGGTGTGGTAGGTGGCGTGTGGTGGTGTGGTTAGGTGTATGCAGTTAAGCCTGGGAGTCCGCCGGTTCTCCTTCTCTAGTCACATGCCAAGAACTCACGCCCAGCATGAAGTAAACCATTTAACACCAGATTAGAAAGCACCTTAACGTCCAGTTCACTTATCTTATTCACGTTTGAAACTAATGGAAGAAAAAAAAGAGAGTTAATGTAATAACCTGAATACCGTTCTGTTAAAAGGAATGATTTCCGGTCAACAACACTGCATCGTCAAATGTCAGAGTTGAGGGAGGCAGCACCGGCCTCCCCGCGGCAGCTCCCACCAACTAACCTCTGCCCGAGGAGCGAGCTACTCGCTGGCTGGCTGACCAGCGAGTCCCGCGCCTGTGTGGGAGTTTGACCTGTGAGGCCGTGGTTGGGATCTATAGGAGGAAAGATGATATATATATATATATATATATATATATATATATATATATATATATATATATATATATATATATATATATATATATCTTTTTTCTTTCAAACTATTCGCCATTTCCCGCATTAGCGAGGTAGCGTTAAGAACAGAGGACTGAGCCTTTGAGGGACTACCCTCACCTGGCCCAATTCTCTGTTCCTTCTTTTGGAAAATTAAAAAAAAAAAAAACGAGAGGGGAGGATTTCCAGCCCCCCGCTCCCTCCCCTTTTAGTCGCCTTCTACGACACGCAGGGAATACGTGGGTTGGGCCATTTCTTTCGTCTGTTTCCTTGCGCTACCTCGCTAACGCGGGAGACAGCGATAAAGCAAAATAAAATAAATAATAATAATATATATATATATATATATATATATATATATATATATATATATATATATATTATTATTTATTTTATTTTGCTTTATCGCTGTCTCCCGCGTTAGCGAGGTAGCGCAAGGAAACAGACGAAAGAAATGGCCCAACCCACCCACGTACACATGTATATACATACATGTCCATACCCGCAACTATACATACCTATACATCTCAATGTACACATATATATACACACACAGACATATACATATATACACATGTACATAATTCATACTGTCTGCCTTTATTTTATTCCCATCGCCACCCCGCCACACATGGAATAACAACCCCCTCCCCCTCATGTGTGCGGGGTAGCGCTAGGAAAAGACAACAAAGGCCCCATTCGTTCACACTCAGTCTCTAGCTGTCATGTAATAATGCACCGAAACACAGCTCCCTTTCCACATCCAGGCCCCACAGAACTTTCCATGGTTTACCCCAGACGCTTCACATGCCCTGGTTCAATCCATTGACAGCACGTCGACCCCGGTATACCACATCGTTCCAATTCACTCTATTCCTTGCACGCCTTTCACCCTCCTGCATGTTCAGGCCCCGATCACTCAAAATCTTTTTCACTCCATCTTTCCACCTCCAATTTGGTCTCCCACTCCTCCTCGTTCCCTCCACCCCTCCTCACTCATTCTCTCCATGTGACCAAACCGTTTCAAAACACCCTCTTCTGCTCTCTCAACCATACTCTTTTTATTTCCACACATCTCTCTCACCCTATTATTACTTACTCGATCAAACCACCTCACACCACATATTGTCCTCAAACATCTCATTTCCAGCACATCCACCCTCCTGCGCACAACTCTATCCATAGCCCACGCCTCGCAACCATACAACATTGATCGAACCACTATTCCTTCAAACATACCCATATATATATATATATATATATATATATATATATATATATATATATATATATATATATACATATATGTTTTGATAAGTCCATAGATATATGGCAATGAAGGAGACAAAAATGATAAACTTTTGATAAGAGAATCATTACCTTGCAACAACAGCTTCTGTTCTTTATTGAAATGAGAATAAATAAATGAAGCTGTTGTTGCAAGGTAATGATTCTCTTATCAAAAGTTTATCATTTTTGTTCCCTTTATTGCCATATATGTATGGACTTATCAAAACACAAACAAAATTTTCCTGCAAGACCTATATATGTGTGATCCTTTCCAATATGTGTGTGTGTGTGTGTGTGTGTGTGTGTGTGTGTGTGTGTGTGTGTGTGTGTGTGTGTGTTAAATTAGTTATCCAATAAAGATGAAGGGACAACAAGAACTTGTGTATTTTTGTAATTTAGGAGCAGATGTGGAACTCCTTTACATCCTCTGGTAAGGTTAAGTCATAGGTCTAGAGGTGAAAATACTGTGGCCTTACCAGACGTCTATCCTTTGTGGAATTTTAATGATATGAAAGAAGAAAGAAATTAAAAAAAAAGAGGAAGACAATTATAGTTATTATCATAATTGTCGTAAATTGCAGTTAAAATTTTGTATCTTGGGATTAGACTTTTGTGAAGGGGAGAATGCCTGGGAGAACAGTACGTAAAAGCTGAATTATTCATCGCTATATTTTTATTAAAAGTGTGATTTAAAGACTCGTTTGTAAGAGCGAGGAGAATATAGTTTATCTCTTCTATATCGTCTTTAGTATGTAACTTGTTTATCTAGGAATTTTGGAAAGAATCTCCTCTTTGTTTTGGTCCATATCAACAGGCGTTATTTATGTAAAAAAGAAAAAGCCATTAACGAAAAAAAATGCACGAATCATCTTGTGACTTTCCCCATCTCTCCTGCCATCCCTCATGTTTTTTTTTTTATGCTAGACTATACTAAGACATACTAGATTAAGTTAGGGGTACTAACTAGGTAATCTAACCAAACCGAACCTCATATAGAAAAAAAAAACTGTTAGGTTAGGTGCGTATCCTTAGGTGATTCAAATCCACGACTAAGAGTTTCATCTGCGGACGAGATGATGCATTCCCACGGGAAGGGCGAGATGCAGTCCTGACGTGACAAGGGCCATCATGAAGGTGATAACTGTCAAGGATGGGGTGATCACGAGACGAGCAGTGGGGATGAGGCGTGTCAGGATATGACATGCCAACGAGAGTAGATCAAAACTACATAAATACGGCGATTTAGACGAGAATATCTTGTTACAAGCCCACGTCTAACGTTCTTTGCATCTTTATAGTTGAATAAAAAAAAGTTGGTTGATATCCATCTTCAAACTTAATCTTTTTTTCTTTCATCTCTTCTCTTACCGCAGACAGCGTCGAAAGGATCCAGAGATCTGTTGCTCTTTGCTTTCTATTGTATACTCCTCTGTATTCGAGTCAAAACATAGCTTCGTCGAAGACCCTTTCGCTTGAAGAGTCCATCCTGTCCCCGCTACTGAGTGTAGCGCAGCCTTGGAGCTGCAGGGGCCGCTGGAGATAGGGTCCAATGGTAAAACGAGAACACCTTCCGAAAGGGATCCTGGCGTAATGTTATAAATAGATGAAATCTTCTTAAAACCAATTCAATACTGTATCACACTGGAATATGACCGATGCCACGCTAACAAGTGTTGTGGTGGTGACGACGAACTGCCGGGGGAGATGGCTGAGGGTAACGATGGCTAGGGAGTTCTTCCTTAATTGGAATGACGAGTTTTGCTGCTGATAGTCATGGCAGGTTGTGGCTAGACGTGGTCAGTCTGTCAGATGCAGAAAGTGAGCCGAAGTTGACGTCAGAGACCATGTATGTACCCGTCTCCTTCAACGCTCGAGTTGGATGATACACGTAAACCATAGCAACCTCACATACGCCCAGGCCCCTCAGGCCTCTGTGTGGTTCTCCCTGACCGCTCCATATACCCTGGATCGTCCTATTGACTAAGAAAGCCAAGGCAAGAGCTTGGGAAGTAGGGAGGATATAGACGGGTTAAGAAATGTCCGCTTCGTAAGTAAAGATCTCATCGATCGCAAAAACTGCTTGAACACCAGTTCGATGTATGTGAAGCCCTACACAGTGTATAGCCGGGCACAGTTTCCCGTGAGTTCGGGCTGAGCCCAAAGTCGCAAGGCGTATTCCACTAAAGAATCCGGTTGCTTGTGGTAGCAGGTCCGCTACCCTGTTCAGCCTCCCTTTCTTTTCCTAAATACACTTCACGGCTAACTATTCACAGTGCCCCAGTATTTTCGACTCGCTGGTCCGTGATGTTTGTGATGTTTATAGCTAGGGAACCAAACAACGCTGAATTCAAAACACTAACATCACTCTTCTCAAGCCGTTCTTATAAGGCAGTCGTATATCTATCTGGGAGTCGGTGTTAGTCAGAAATTATATTCTCATGTAAACTCGCATCCAAACGTCCCTGTATTTTCTATGTACAGATCATATATCATTTCCATCTGAGCAATCGTATAAATTTCCACTATTTTCTTGTTTTTTTTTCCACCTAGTCGATGTGGGGAAGGAAAAGCTCTCTCGCACATTTCCCGGTTCAGCAATCTCAGCCGCCTTGAAGAGGGTTAAAAGTGCGTTAAGAGAAGAGGTGAAAATACGATGACAGGAGTATGAAAGTATGGTGGACGTAAGGAAAATACATTACGTCGAGCACGATAGTTTTATTGATGTAGAGATTGAGATGGTTCCGGCCATAACAGTCTTATGATATATATATATATATATATATATATATATATATATATATATATATATATATATATATATATATCACTACTACATTATCTTTACCTTAATCTTTTTTACCTTATATTCATTGCATCCTTGTCATCATTAATCTAGGATCATTGTGTGTTCAGTACACTCTTCTTCATTACACCTTCATCTTCACCATGTAATCATCCTCACTAAGCTAGGTTCCTCATCTGCATTGCTCGCTCATCTTTACTACTCGATTATCCTCACAAAGCTTGCTTCACTACACTTTCCTATACTGCACCTCATCTTCACAGTACCCTTATTTTCACTGAGCTAGGGGTATACTCTTCCTTACCACACCTTCATCTTCATTGTGATAGGCTCACTTTTATCGCTACACCCTTATATTTACCAGCTCTGATCATGGATGAATTTAGGTTGAAATGTATATGTTTATATGAAGGTAAAAACTTGACTTCCTGGAGACATGATATATTTTTTCATCCAGTACTGTCTAGATGAAGTGTGGGTTCCCTCATTCTTCTTCACGACAGGATGCTGTTTTGCTTCGTATGTTTATATATATTTTCGTATATGTTCCCCCTTTCCCGCGTTGGCTAGGTAGCGCCAAGAACAGACGAAGAAATGAGCTCATTTGCTCACATCTGCTCAAGCTCAGTGAAGATATATATATATATATATATATATATATATATATATATATATATATATATATATATATATATATATATATATATATATATATATTTTTTTTTTTTTTTTTTTTTTTTTGTCGCTTTCCCCCGCGTTTGCGAGGTAGCGCAAGGAAACAGACGAAAGAAATGGCCCAACCCACCCCCATACACATGTATATACATACGTCCACACACGCAAATATACATACCTACACAGCTTTCCATGGTTTACCCCAGACGCTTCACATGCCTTGATTCAATCCACTGACAGCACGTCAACCCCGGTATACTACATCGCTCCAATTCACTCTATTCCTTGCCCTCCTTTCACCCTCCTGCATGTTCAGGCCCCGATCACACATAATCTTTTTCACTCCATCTTTCCACCTCCAATTTGGTCTCCCTCTTCTCCTCGTTCCCTCCACCTCCGACACATATATTCTCTTGGTCAATCTTTCCTCACTCATTCTCTCCATGTGCCCGAACCATTTCAAAACACCCTCTTCCGCTCTCTCAACCACGCTCTTTTTATTTCCACACATCTCTCTTACCCTTACGTTACTTACTCGATCAAACCACCTCACACCACACATTGTCCTCAAACATCTCATTTCCAGCACATCCATCCTCCTGCGCACAACTCTATCCATAGCCCACGCCTCGCAACCATACATACGGACCTCTGTGGTGTAACGGTTAGCGTTGCTGACCTTGATACATTCACGGCTGCCCGGGGTCGAGCACATTGGTTCGAATCCACATAAACCTGTATTCTAAGAACATATGCTAATCCTAATGGAACTTTTAAACTGACATAACAGACGTAATGACCTCTGTTATTGATCAGTGGTATCCAGCAGGTAACGTACCGTCACGCGTCATGAAGGACATCTCTCCCTCCACCAGGCCTGTGTAGAGGCTTCGTCTGAAATTAGATGCCTCTCGGAGGATTTTACTTTTTTTTTTCCTTCTTTGCCTCCTTGTTGGATGGTTTTTATGTGTGAAATTTCAGCATTGTGAATTGATTAGCGCAAGGGAGGCTGGTGGTAGGGAACGTGGTAGTGGTTGTGGTGGTGATGGTGGTAGTAATAGTGTTAGAGGTGGTCATGTTGGTGGTGGTAATAATAGTGGTTATGGTGGTGGAGACTGTGATGGCAGTATTGATGGTAATGTTGGTAGGAATGGTGGTCGTTTTGATGGTGGTAGTAGTAGTATGGTAGTGGTAATGACGGTGCTAGTGATCCTGATGGGGATTGTGGTTTTAGTGACAGTGATGATAATGGTGGTGATGGTGGTGATAGTAACTATGGTAATGGTGGTAGTAATGAGGACCTCGAGACGTTGTAATGAGGACCTCGAGACATTGTAATGAGGACCTCGAGACATTGTAATGAGGACCTCGAGACATTGTAATGAGGACCTCGAGACATTGTAATGAGGACCTCGAGACATTGTAATGAGGACCTCGAGACATTGTAATGAGGACCTCGAGACATTGTAATGAGGACCTCGAGACATTGTAATGAGGACCTCGAGACATTGTAATGAGGACCTCGAGACATTGTAATGAGGACCTCGAGACATTGTAATGAGGACCTCGAGACATTGTAATGAGGACCTCGAGACATTGTAATGAGGACCTTGAGACATTGTAATGAGGACCTTGAGACGTTGACCTTTCAAAGGGTTTTGGTGATGGTTGGTGTTCTGGGTGACGGGGGATGAGGGTGATCGATCGTGGTCATGGTGAGTGACAGTGGCGATGGTGGATGTGATGCTGCCGATGTCCACCTCCGGACCTCCGCGCCCCCTGGTGCCATCCCGTCCAGGTGTGGTGGTGGTGGTGAGGAGGAGGAGGAGGAGAAGTTCCCTGACCACGGGGAGCAGCAGCTCGCTAGGCAGCCACCCAGCCAGCCAGCCAGGATGTGTTATTCACCACAGGCAGAGGGGAGATCAGTGGTACGACCCCTAAAAATAGATCTGTTTTTGCAAGGTGGCCGGGATGGACGTATTATTTTCATTGTCAAAAAAGAGAGCGAGGAAGTCTGCTGTTTTCGTACCCATGAGGAGAAATAGAGTTTTTCCCAGTATTTGATATGGGAAATGTGTATAAATGGACATATTATACAGAACTGGGGGAGAGGGGTATTTTGGAGGACTTCCGCAGTGGTGTTCCGGACATCCTCATCTGGGAAATCAATTTATATATATCTATATCTATCTATATATATATATATATATATATATATATATATATATATATATATATATATATATATATATATATATGTGTGTGTGTGTGTGTGTGTGAGTGTGTGTGTGTGTGTGTGTGTGTGTGTGTGTGTGTGTGTGTATGTGTGTGTGTGTGTGTGTGTGTGTGTGTGTGTGTGTGTGTATGCACTCACACGTGTTCTTGGACTCCGCTTACAAGTGATAAAGAAGCGAGCAAAAAGTTGCCTTCAGGACTCTCCCGCCCCAAAGGAGCCCACCTCAATTGCTCCAGTGTGGAGCGCAGCCACATTATTGGCGTTCTAAGGCTACATTTGGTTTTGCCGTGAGAGAGTATCATCCAACGACGAGATTTGGCCAGAATGACAGGGCTAGTGGTTAGCTGTCACTGTGAAGGTGGGGATGATTATGGTGCTGTTTTAGTGATGATGAGGATGGCGTTTGGTGGTTTGTGGTGATGGAGACAGCGGCAGTGAGGGTTGGTTGGTAGGAGTGGAGAGAGAGATAGATAGATAGATAGATAGATAGATAAGAGAGAGAGAGAGAGAGAGAGAGAGAGAGAGAGAGAGAGAGAGAGAGAGAGAGAGAGAGAGAGAGAGACACGGAGGTCATGAGGTCAAACGGAGATAACTGGAGTAAGAGACAGGAGGAGGAGGAGAGTCATTTGCTTTATGGACATTGTCTGTCTCAATCTAAGATTTTCTGGGACCAGAAGTCAACACTTCAGTATTGAGGCAGCAGACAGGTGCCACCACTGAGGAATCTCGCTGATGTGGTCTTTCTTATGAGCGTTCTTCCTTGGCTCTCGTTCCTGCAGGGCCGAGGATAAGGCCATCCAGTTTATACCGTGTTTATAATCATGCATGTCTCACGTTTCCGCCCAAATGAGGTAAACGTTTAGAGCCTTTGAATTGTTCCAGTAATTCAACTGTCTACATTCTCTCATCTTTTCAAGGAAGTATGACCTGGCACGTTTTAAAAGACAGGTTTTTCATTTCCATCAAGATTCGTAAATACTTTTCCTTTTCTCTTTTTTTGCCCTTTCATTAACCTCTCTATATTTCCATCAAGTCCCGGCCTTCATGTGCACTTTTCTCCGTGACTGGAGCCTCCAGCGCAGGAAAATAAAAGTCTGGATCGATATATTTGTGTGATTAACTATTTTTTTTTTGGGGGGGATATTGTACGACCATTGCGTAGGATGGTTCAACCCTCTGAAACGATGGTCTGATCTTCGGTCTGTCCTGAAAGGGATAAGGCAGAGGCCAGGCCATCAATCCCAAGGATCCTATTGTTGTGTGCAAGAATCTTTCGTTCGTGTTCAAGGGCCGTACTCTCAAGTTGAAGGAGGTTAACGACCTCTGGATGTTTTTGCTGCTCAGCTGGTTCTCCTGCTGTTATATATATATATATATATATATATATATATATATATATATATATATATATATATATATATATATATATATATATATATATATCTTTTCCACTGCGTCGTCACTTTTTTTTTATTCCCCTTGTCTTCAAACTTCTCATCAACCAAACCTTAATCTTTGTAGACTCGTTAAACCCCTTTACTGCTGTGTCATCCTAATGTGCTACCATCAGACGTCATCACTTCGGGATCTTAGAGATATATCTCTTTTGGTTTACTCAGTCCCTCCTGTGCCTTGTATTTGGTATGAGATTCATTTCTTAGCTCACGTAACTAAAGGTCATATGAGTCTTTTTTTTTTTTTACCTTCCCTTGGCGTCTGTCGTCTGTCGTTCCCCCTTTGCTAACATTTTACACTTCAATCTTCTTTTTCTTTCTGAAATTACACGACCAATTTTAACCAAGTCTGAGACTTGGATGGTTTAGAAGTGTGTCCCCTGTGTCTCCCGGCCACCATCCAAGATAGCCAGTGATACTAAAAATCGTCCGTTAACTTTTCTGTGATTTCAGTCTTCTTTGAAACTGTAGGGCCCATCTGAGCCACCCTTTAATAGCGAGTGTCCGTGAGTGATCTCCTTTCAAAACTATTTGTAGAACTTTAGCCGCCATTCACGCCAATTACTGTTGTTGGAAAAAGGAATCTATGAAGAATGTCAGAACTTCTTTCTTTTATGTTTATATTACTTACGCCAAACGTGAACTGTAGCTGCGTGAGTGTCAGTTGTTTTAACTTTTTTTTTCTGTGATATTGACTTGTTTTCTCTATTATGCAAATTGGTCGTATTTCAACGTAAGAAATATCACCTAGTAACTTGGTGGATCTGCAGCCAGGTTGGCGACATGGTGCCCGTGTGAGCCTTTGGGTTTTATACTTTTGGTAGCGGGGTAGTTTGAATATTTCCCCGTTGCCTATCACATTAGATATAGATACCAGCCAGGTAGCCTAATTCATGTGTATTCGTAGCTCTTCAGTGTCCTTAGTCGATGAGATTACCGCAGTAATTTTGACGTCATTCATAAATGAATTGTACGCAGCTATAGTCTTGTCTGTTCCTGTTAGTGTCAGACGTTAGTATGGTAAATAGGGGTGTGGAGAAGACCTACATTTACTTTTAAAAGATATGGAGCTTATACCAATACATGTCTGGAAATTTCTCCAACAGTACGAGGGTCTGTATGACGAGTAACTGTGCGTAGCTATTGATTTTATTATCTGACTAATGCTTCATCTGCTCTTTTGAGTAGAATTAGGTTATGAAGGTATATTTCTTCCCTCATTACTCTGTGAACGTGTGGCAAAGAAAGCATATGATTTCTGGTAGCGAAGAACCTCAAAACAACAGCTTGCGGAGGGCATCAGTGTCATGTGTCAAACCTAGTCGAAGACCTACGAACATCTCAGGGGAAAACTTCGTGTGGCGATGCTTTCTCACCATTATCAGCGTTTCGACAAAAGACGAAAAAATGAATGACTTTGAAATAGGAACCGAAGAAACCTTATGGCTTCGTCATCTGGCTGCTAACGCTAAACCTACGTGGTATTTACGGATCTCTTTGGTGTATCGGTTAGTGTTGGTGACATGACGCATTCACCGGCCGCTCGGTCGAGGCCGCATAGTTTCAAATCCTGGTCGTGGCAGCCGGCCCACGCTTAACCTTCCCTGGGGGCTGGTCGATAATATGGGTCCCAGCCTTAGGCTAGGGTATATACGTTTATACATAACGTTAATGAGATGGCGTTCAGTTGCCCATGGCGTCTCAGCTAACGCAGAAAAAAAAGACTCGTAAACTAGTTTAATGTTAGGATCATATTCTGTGTTTCCGCCTATACGTATTTATCTTCGTATTCTGGTGGGAATGACCTGATGAGGACAAAAGCGTCACTTAATTTTAGTCTCTAAAAGTTGACCTGTCATATGTTGGGTGAAAGCGGCCGTTTGATTTACCGAGGAAGAACTAAATGTGATGGTGAACTGAGTTGAACTTCTTGTTCCATTTTGGCTCCTGGGTAGGGTTGATGGCTGTTCAACTGTTTACGAACAAAAGATATATATATATATATATATATATATATATATATATATATATATATATATATATATATATATATATATATAAGCAAACAATCGGCCACAAAAATAATAGATACATAAAGAAAGAGAAACAGCCACTTTGATTGAGGTGAATCATTTAGCAATTTCAAGACTATCACAAAAAATTTAAATGGAATTAAAAAGTAGAATGAGAAAAAGAAATAAAATATCCGGTATGATAAAGAACTAGAGAAAAATACGGGTCAGTTGTTATGATCGCCAAATTATTTTCCAGAGATGCGTGCGTCACACGAGCACACAGAGCTATAAGAATCATTTAGGTGTATAATTAAGGTTACCATTGGTTACCATTCAGGAGCAGACGCCCCTAGGGATCGATTAAAAAGAAAATGACAGTAAAGCTTGGAGTGTTGTAGGGTGTGAATGAGGATGTGGACAAGAGCTATGTAATGAGGGGGGAGCGAGAGACAGGGTGACCATTACCTTAGATCCACGCACGAGGCTGCGTGAGGAGGTAGAAATGGGATGATTGTGTTTCACCATTGTCATTCTCGGCCGGGTGTCGTGCCACATGGGAGTAAAGCTAGCTGGACTCCAAGGTGGTTAGAATGGTACCGAGAACACCACGATCACGACAGAGCTGATGGTCTTTCCTTGGTAGATCAGACAGAGGACCTGGTGGTATGTCGCGTGCGGACGGGCGGGCACACCCTGGGTCCCATGCCAGTTGATGGCTGCTTCGACCCTACACCTTCTACCCAGGTGGGTTACTTTCCCGGCTCCCTTCTGTCACCGGTCACGACAGTCTGCAATTGCATAATGACGGGGGTGGTCAGAAGTGAGGGTCAGGGAGGATTGGTCCTAATGACAGTGATCAGGGCAGACGGCAGAGTGCCAATGTGGTGGCGGCACTTTGTTAATGATTCGGGCCAGGGCAGACCACGTCACTGCACCTCCCTTCCTCCTACCGAAGCCTCTTCCCCATACTACCACGTACCACCCGTGCACGGAGGTTAACCCTCTGCTTTTGTGGTCTGTCCTCAGTTCTGCATCTTGTCAGAGATTAACACGACTATTGTCCATTCTAAATGCTCTTTAAGGTTTTCCCAACCTTGGCAAACACTGTTCGGTATTTCTATCGCCCATAACTTCTGCAATATGGGTTTCTTGCTTTTCCAGAGAATAACACATTAATATATTATTATTGTAGTTGCCCGAGGGCCGCTTTCTTGAAAAGGGTCCTGATGTTACATCAGGGTCCCTTTTCCAAGAGCGTCTGCAGCTCCAAGACTGCGCTGCTTCCAGTAGCAAGGAAGTGATGAACTCCTTTAGAGTGAGTTCTTCGGCGAGTCTGTATCAGGTTTTCAAAAGATGATAATACAGCCTAGCAGAAGTGATTTTTCACTCATGGTGTACCTACATTTGGGCGAGGTCTATATATATAATTCATTTATTTATACAGGTCCGCCGTTCCCTGCGTCTGTGATCTAGCACCAGGAAAACCGGGGAACGCCTCCATTATCGAAAATCCACTTTAGCTCTTATGTATTGAGACGAAACCAGAGCCCCTCTCAGGTACAGCCAATCCATACAGACCGCTTTTTGGTTTCCCTTGACCACTTCGCATACCATGTTTCAACCCAATGACGCTACGTCTCCCCATGAATACCACAACACGCCACTCACGCTCGTGAATGTTCAGGCTACAGTAATGCAAAGCCTCTTTCACTCCGTCCCTCCACCTCCTTCTCGGTTTCTCATCACCCTTGCTTCCTCTAATTCCTACACACATATACTTTTACTCAGTCACTCGTCCCTCATCCCCTTCACGTATCGAAACCATTTCACAGTACTTTGATGGCCTCTCAGAGTCATACTCCATTCCCTACCGCACATATCTCCTGGACTGTCAGTCTTCAGACGATCAACTATTATCACACCATACGATATCCTCTGGCGTTTAATTGCAACGCAACCACGCTCTTCATTTTTTTTCATATAGAGCCAAGTTCTTGTTCTTTGCATTCGGAGGCCAGGACTCACACATACAACACCGTCAGGACTACTGTATCATCAGACATATCCATCTTTTGCCCTTATAGACTGTGACTTCTCCATCCACACACTTCCCATTGCACTCCATCTTCTCTCACCGGATTTCTATTCGCTACCATGTCGACTATCCCACTGCTAAACCTCATTACCTTACTTTTATTTCCATTAACTCTCAACTTCCTCTTCACACTCTCTCCCAGACTCAGACAACAGCTTTTGCTAATTCAGCTGTAAACCTATCCGCTTCAGCTGCTTTGCCGCAGGTCATCTCATGCAAGCCTTTAAACACCTCCTCTCTTTTCACCAAACGACTCACCATGACTCTCTCTCTCTCTCTCTCTCTCTCTCTCTCTCTCTCTCTCTCTCTCTCTCTCTCTCTCTCTCTCTCTCCTCGTCCCAAGCACTCATCATCCACCACCCTGTCAACCGTTCTTCAGCACACTCACTTCATCTCTTTTTCGAAAATTTGTGCCTATCTTTTTTCCATCTTATCCCTTCGCTGATGCTCTCATTTTTACTCTTGTCCTCCTCGAAAGCATTTTCTTAATCTCCCTGAAGGTTGCTGATGCTCTATCTCTCTCTCAATCATCTGTCCTGTTTTTCGGTCCCTGCATCTTCCTCTTCACCACCTACTGCTTTCTCATGTACATCTCCCAATCACTCGTACTCCTTCCTCACAGGTAACGCCCATAAACCTCTCTTTCCACTTTCACTTGCAAATTAACTTACTCCTCCCACTAATCATTACCCTTTCTCATACACCCTTATCCCATCTTCCTCATACCATTCACTTAACCCATTCACTTAAGCAGTGATGCCCTAAATATCTTCCTTTCCTCGCCCACTACCTTTGTTTCCTTTAATCTTACCTTATGCCACTCCTCACTCAATGACCATTGGGATCTCTGCTGCTACTGTATCTCTTTTACAAGTTTATTCACTTTTACCAACTTCTTCCCGTACATGTCATTTCCTCATTTCCTAAAGCCTGTACAGATGTGCACATTCGCCACCATCATAAAATAATCAGACAGCCCACCAGCTATCCATCTTACCACATTCGTATCCAATAATTTCTCCTGCGCACGCTTGTCAGTTTGTGCATAAGTCAGTGATGCCCATTACTTCTCAGCCCTGCTCACCCTCAAATACATATGAATGTACACAAGGGTGTGGTTGGGATGAGGCTGATTTCTGAGTAAGGTACCCTTGCGTATGTTTGTATTTAACAGTATTTGAGGGGAGGGTTAGGACGCTCCATGTTGTGTGTGTGTGTGTGTGTGTGTGGGGGGGGGGGGGGGGGGGGGGGGGGGCGCTAGGATTGGGGGGGGGGAGGTACGTATTTGATTTTTTTTGTCCGCCACAGTTAGTTGCTGTGATTTTCGTAGTTAGTCGAGTTACGGGAGAGATGCCAGTTTTCTGATCGCTTTTACGGGATTTAGTGATGACTCTGTTTAGCAGTTGGATTTGCTCAGTGACCTCTGTTGGCGGTGAATGGTTTTGTCGGACCTTTTTTTCTATTCCGTCTTATTGGGTCAGCTACACAGTGGGGAGAAGTTTGTCAGCTACACAGTGGGGAGAGGTTTGTCAGCTACCCTGTGCGGAGGAGTTTGTCAGCTACACAGGAGTTTGCGTCTACTTTCTTTGTCCATACGGTATGTGCTTTGTGCTGGCTAGATTGGTAATACTGAAATGCATATATATACAGGATGGTTACATTTATACAGTCCCAGGAACCCCTTCCCCCTCTCGCAATGGGCTGTGACACCTGGACTCCCCCATTCAGGGGTTCCTGCATCTCCAAAGCTGCGCTACACCCGGTAGCAGGGACAGGATGGACTCCTTTGAAGTAAGAAGTTGTCTGATGAGCGAGCCTGTACTTTCCTTTCGAAAACTGACGATGATCCAGCCTCACCAAAGGTGACTTTTCGTGCAGACTCAAGGAGGTTAAATCCTGTCTCCTCTGTAAAAGATAGTGACTTGATTTGCTCTCTTTTACTCCAGTGGCATTTTACCTCCCTCCAGTTACACATCTTAAACAGTTTAGTTCAAGTGGCCGCCTGTTTTACGTACCTGCACACTTCAGCTTTAGTATAGACGGAGGAACTTCAGCAGAATCATGAGCCTTGCTAGGTCAAGAACCTTTAGCAATTGTTTCTTGTCTTTTTTTCTAGATTCATCCGCGCTTTCCGAGACCCCTCCTCGTATCATCTTACTGCAGTATCTTCCAATGTGAAAATCCCTTTGTTTTTTCATTCAGCTCCTCGCGTGTCTTTACAACGCCCTTTTAAGATTCTTCATCCCTGATTCCCTTAGCTTTATTAGCCGTTGTTTAACTGGCAATTTACTCCTAATGAATCTATAGAGATATTCTTGATCATCTCCTCTCTGCTCTCTATATTCTTCAAAAGCTCTCTAGCTGTTATGCCACGTGCATCTCCTCGCCGTAAATCCGTAAGCCCTTTCGCTTTTTGACAGCTCTCAATGATCCACATATCTATCCTTTTTAACATTCCCTCTGTATCTGCAGCTGAAGTTGCTCATGTTTTTAATTCATTGTAGATTTCAAAGAACCTTCCATAAGAGTGTCCTATATCAGGGCCACTGAACTCTGTATTCCAGTTTATGTTCCCACGGGAGTTCTTTCGTTTTGTGTATTTTCCACGATTTTATCTCCTCTTTGAGTCTGGTTTCGTTTCTGTTCATTTTACGTCGTCATGAACGACGTAAAGTTTTACAGTTTTCCTTCATAACGTTGTAGCTATTAGTGTATCGTTTATCATATAGCGTGAAGATAAGATCCATTAATAATGATGTATCAGTCCCTGTGACATGCTGGTGTAGGAAAGTTTCCTAAATACGTTCTTAAGAACTTGGATCTCCATGACTCTCTGTCATTATGAGAATCCTAAGTTCTCCAAGTTTATCTCTGTGTAATTGAAATCCCTCGTTATTAGACTTTGTGTGTGTGTGTGTGTGTGTGTGTGTGTGTGTGTGTGTGTGTGTGTGTGTGTGTGCCATGTCTCTACTCGTATATATGTGTGTGTATATATACACGTGTGTGTGTCAAGAGGGGTTGATTGTGCAATCGTCATGCATAAGTTGATGAATGACCCCCGTGGACAACAAAGGCGACCGGTCTGTAATCACCATAGTCGATATCTAACGACGTAATTGCCTCATGATACATCATTTTTATGAGGGCCTCACAGTCACCGCCCACGACGCTGCCACACCGCTGAGCGAGACAGTGAATTGACACTTGGCAGTAACATACCTCCTCCTCCCCTTCCACACACTCCCTGACCTCACCACAGACCCTCCCGCGCCCCTCTGTCTCCTGGCTTGATTCAATTAGTATTAAATTACCGTAGCCGTCAGCTCTCGATTAGGGTCATCTGCCTGGGTTATGCAGAAGCAGAGCAGAATGTCCCATTAATTGCCTCTTTCCTGCAGCATGACGATAGAACCACCCAAAAATGTTGGTCTCATCGTAGAATGACCACGCTCCCGGCACCATACCTTACCTTATTATGCTCCCAGCACCAGACCTTACCCTCAGCACGCTCCCTGCACCGCGTCCGACCCAACCATGCTCCCACCACCACACTTCGCCATGCTCTCACCACCATATCCTAACCTCAACAAGCTCTCAGCACCACACCATACCTTACCACGCTCCCAGCTCCACAACCTACCTTACCGCACTCTCAGGCACCACATCTCACGACTTTCTCATCATGACACACTACCTCATGACACTCCCCACATTTCACTTTACCTCACCTCAGTGTCTTCAGGTTTACTTTCCTGTTTCTACCATCAAATGTGCAGATAACCTCGTCGTGGACCATTAGGTTTCCTGTTGCCTGATCTTCCCATGGACTCCCATGTACTACCATCACTACCCTTTACCAGCACATCTTACCTGCCCCACTACACTTGCTGCCGCCAGCACACCTGACCTACCCCACCACAGCCGCTGGCACCAGCACCCGTCATTTCTTTCTTTGGTTTACACAACATCCATATCATAACTCAGCCCGCCCAGCCACTGGTGCTACCAATAGCATTTTTCACCTCACTTGTGTTACTGTGCCTCCCTCTATAGTCACTTGTGTTGCTGTGTCCCTCCTAGTCGTCACGTATGCTTCTGTGTCACTCTTGATGCCCATTTATTTTATTAGGGCATTCTCCATCTTTAAATGTGCTGTTTTGTTCATCCACAATACTCGCTTGTATTGCTACGTCATTATTACTGGTCACTTATTTACAGCAGCACCTCCGATGCTAACATGCATTGCTATGTCACCCCTTATGCTTCACTGCTGCATCTCCCTTGTTGGTCACTGATGTTGCTGTCTCACCCTTCATGGCCACCTTTGTTGCTGTGTAACCTTTAATGGTCCCATGTGTTGCTGTGTCACCCTCCGTGGCCACCTTTTTTTGCTGTGTAACCTTTAGTGGTCCCATGTGTTGCTGTCTCACCCTTTATGGCCACCTTTGTTGCTGTGTATTCTTTAATGGTCCCATGTGTTGCTGTGTCACCTTCCATGACCACCTATGTTGGTGTGAGACCCTTGATGATCATATAGTGTTGCTGTGTCACCCTTCGTGGTCACCTGCGTTGCAGTGTAATCTTTGATGGTCCCATAGTATTGTTGTGTCACTTTTTAGTGATCACCTTTACAGCCTGTATTGCTGCGTCAGCCTCGTCCGGAAACAGACGGACAGACATAGCTGTCTCTCCCAGATTTATGGCATATCTTCCTTAATGAAAGATAGACAGGATATTGGAATACTTGTGCGCAGAGGCCCGAAGAGGGCGGAAGAGAGGAGAGGAGAGACGAGGAGAGGAGAATCCTGGAGAGGAGGGGCGAGGAATGATGAGGCCCAGAAGGTGAGGGGGTGGCGTGGATAGAAGTGAACTGATGAGAGAAAGGACAGAGACGGAGGAGGAGGATGTATAAAGATGAACCTGAGGAGTGTTCGGACATAGACGCTGAAGGAGGATGTCGTGGAGATAGGCCTGATTGTGTGTGTGTGTGTGTGTGTATTGCTGGCGCTGAGGCAATGTTAGGGTTTGACGGGCCTTCAGTAACAGAAGCTAGAGTTGCTAGAGGCGGAGGAGGTATGGAGATGGACTTCTGTGTGTTGGTTTAGTTAGTATGATCTCGTTATTTACCAGTCCACTTGCCGTGGCATGAGCCAGGCATTGCAGGCACTCGACAACCTTGAGTGTATAAAGTTATGCGACTGTGGGTGAGTATGAGGCAAGAAACAGAGGGAGGTCTGTTGTTGAGGGCCAAGGAAGTACGACAGGCGTTGGTTGTGTAGGTATGAAACCATAATAGTGGACTGGAACAGGTGTGTCACCTCACATTGCCTAGTGCCTTCAGGGTTTTATTGCAGTACTGTGATTATTGCATGAGTTTAGTGAAAAAAAAAAGAATGCTGTCCTCGTAGATCTTGTGTGTGGCAGAAGGCGGGGAAAAGGGGCTGGAGTGAGGGTCGAAAATCTTCCTTCATATAATATCTTTTTCTTAGATTGGGAACCTAAGGATCTACCTCAGTAAGGGAGGCAAGAGGGGCGAGTATGGATAAAGAAAAAAAGTATTAATATAAGATAGATGGATACAGAACGATTTATTGAATTAAGGCAGGTGTGTGTGTGTGTGTGTGTGTGTGTGTGTGTGTGTGTGTGTGTATTGTCTCCTCGTTTCTCGCGTGGGTGTAAGAAATGTTGACAAAACACATCTTCAAGAGAAGCGCACACATCACACATCAGTGTCAGGGGCGCTCGCCTGATAACCTGGTCCTCGGCATACCTTAGGTTAGCCTTGGATCATCATCACACATGAAGAACCTCATAATGCAGGTCCATCTTCTTAGCCATATTCTTCCCCTCTCTCTCTCTCTCTCTCTCTCTCTCTCTCTCTCTCTCTCTCTCTCTCTCTCTCTCTCTCTCTCTCTCTCTCTCTCTCTCTCTCCCTTCTCTTCTCTTCTCTTCTCTTCTCTTTCCTCCTCCTCCTCCTCCATCATCACCACCACCACCACCACCTCCTCCTCCTCCATCACCACCACCTCTTCTTCCTCCTCCTCCTCCTCCGTCCGTCTTCCGCCTGCAGCTGTCAAAAGGCCCCGGGAGGCTAAGCTCCTGTGGGACTCCACGGGTAGATTTACTGCCGCGGCTGCGAAGCGGCTGGTTCCTGAGGTGTGTGTGTGTGTGTGTGTGTGTGTGTGTGTGTGTGTGTGTGTGTGTGTGTGTGTGTGTGTGTGTGTGTGTGTGTGTGTGTGTACGTGTGTGTGTGTGTGTACGTGTGTGTGTGTGTGTCATCTTCCCTTGAGCTAGACCTCCTGTAACCTTAAACCCGTGACCTCGCACAGGTTCCCCTGACCTTTGCAGTAATGTAGGCAGGCCCCCGCGCTCCCTCCCACCTTGCTCCCACAGTCTCATCCCTGAACACACCGTCACATTGTGATCACATTCCACGTCAGGAATGATTAAAGCGAAACCTCTGTATCTCGCAGCCTCTTGACCACGACGGTACGATAGATGAGCACGACGGTGCGGTAGATGAGCACGACGGTACGATAGATGAGCACGACGGTGCGGTAGATGAGCACGACGGTACGATAGATGAGCACGACGGGGTACAACGAGTGAACTCGATGGTACACAGTCCTTGGAGGTGATGACCTGGTGTTTGACCTTGACCGTGGAGGGTCCGTCATATCCACAGGTCGTACCGGCGAGGTCATGGGTCGTACCGTCGTGCTCAAAGAGACGTAACGTCGTGGTCATAAATGCAACACAGTGATAACGGTAAAGATAACGTTCGTGACCTAAATACCCTCTATAACGTTTTCTTTTAATTTTTTTTTTTTTTTTTTTTTTTTTTACTTTGTCGCTGTCTCCCGCGTTTGCGAGGTAGCGCAAGGAAACAGACGAAAGAAATGGCCCAACCCCCCCCCATACACATGTATATACATACGTCCACACACGCAAATATACATACCTACACCATGGAAAGCTGTGTAGGTGTTTTCTTTTAATATCAATTAGACATTCGTGTTTCTTACCTTTTTTTTTCCATTATGACGAAAAAGGAAAACTGGTTTAGAGGCTGGAACTACCTATAAGTCTTGTAGGGAGAATCTAACGCGCTGCAAAGGTAGAATCTAATGCTATATCGTCTCCACAGTGCCAGATTCCCTTTCTCTTGTAGTTGGTGTTGACCTCCCTCTACTGTATATAGGGTGTCGTTGAAGAAAGAAACATCGTGCGTCTGTGTAAGCTGTCTGCAGATCTGGCTAAGAACAGGATGGAAGACCGATTGCAGCACATGGAATCGAGTACAGTGTCGACTAGGACATTCCCATCCCAAAGGAGCCAAACTTATCCTGTTACTCCGTGGAGCGCAGACTTATTGTGTGTGTGTGTGTGTGTGTGTGTGTGTGTGTGTGTGTGAATATGTGTTTATATATATATATATATATATATATATATATATATATATATATATATATATATATATATATATATATATATATATATATTTTCATTTCATTCAAACTATTCACCATTTCCCGCTATATATATATATATATATATATATATATATATATATATATATATATATATATATATATATATATATGCTCGCCGTTTTCCATGTTAGTGAGGTAACTCCAGGAAAAGACGAACAATAAATTCATTTGCTCACCTCTTCTCCTGAACTGCCGTACTGAATAGTGAACTACAGAAACCAAAGCCGGCCATCTACTGCGAGCCTCCATAGAATAATGCCGAGGTTTTACCTAACCGCTCCATATACACTGGTTCAAGCTATTGACAGGACGTCACCCCCTGTATACCACAGCACTTTACTTTGCTCCATCCCATGAACACCTCTCACCTTTGTGATCGTTTTGGCCCTGGCACCCTCAACCTTAGTTTCACTCAGGTTCCAGGTTCTTCTCTTCAAATATATCTCTACGTATCTCTCGCTTCTTCGCATCCTGGTTACCTCTACTCACATTCAGATACCCCAGCCTGAGCCTCTTGGGAACCTTCTTCACTTGGCTTGTTCTTCTGTTTTTACTTTTGGAAAATGACGGTACAAGGAGGGGCGGGTGTCCAGTCTCCCACTCCGTCCCTGTTAGTCGCCACTAACTGCACTGGGTACGTGGGTCGTTTACTTACTCCCTCATCCTCATGGATAAGAGAAACTTGGGATTTGGGATAATCTTGTGAGCTACGGGTTGGCGAATGTTACGGCAAAGATGGAGAGAAAGTTTGTTTTGTGGATTGAATCCCAGCAACTCTCATTTGTATGAGATAGAATGGAAATGACAGCGACCTAGGGCGACTGTGGTACCTGTATATAAACCCATTATATATTTTTTTTTTTTTTTTTTTAATTTTCCAAAAGAAGGAGCAGAGAAGGGGGCCAGGTGAGGATATTCCCTCAAAGGCCCAGGTCTCTGTTCTTTACGCTACCTCGCTAACGCGGGAACTGGCGAATAGTTTGAAAGAAAAAAAAGAAATATATATATATATATATATATATATATATATATATATATATATATATATATATATATATATATATATTTTCTTTCTTTCTTTCAAACTATTCGCCATTTCCCGCATTAGCGAGGTAGCGTTAAGAACAGAGGACCTCACCTGGCCCAATACTTCCCACGTATTCCCTGCGTGTCGTAGAAGGCGACTAAAAGGGGAGGGAGCGGGGGGCTGGAAATCCTCCCCTCTCGTTTTTTTTTTTTTTTTTTTTTTTTTTCCAAAAGAAGGAACAGAGAAGGAAGGATATATATATATATATATATATATATATATATATATATATATATATATATATATATATATATATATATATATATATACACACACACACACACACACACACACACACACACACACACACACACACACAGAGGAAGGTGAAAGGCGTGGAAGGAATAGAGTGAATTGGAATGATGTGGTATACCGGGGTCGACGTGCTGTCAGTGGATTGAACCAGGGCATGTGAAGCGTCTAGAGTAAACCATGGAATGCTTTGTGGGGCCTGGACGTGGATAGGGAGCTGTGGCTTCGTTGCATTACACATGACAGCTAGAGACTGAGTGTGAACGAATGTGGCCTTTGTTGTCTTTTCCTAGCGCTACCTCGCGCGCGTGGGAGTGGGAGTGGGTGGTTCTGTTTTTCATGCGGCGACGAGAATAGATAAGGGCATTAAGTATGAATATATGCTTGTGTATATATTTATATGTCTGTGTACGTATATGTATGTATACGTTGAAATGTATAGGTATGTATTGTGCGTGTGTGGTTGTTTATGTGTATACATGTCTGTTGACTTGCACTACCTCTCTAACGCGGGAGACGGCGACTAATTATAATAAAAAAAAAAAAAAAAATATATATATATATATATATATATATATATATATATATATATATATATATATATATATATATATATATATATATATATATATATACTGCAGTTGTACGTCTCGTAATAAACTGAAAATGTAGGCCATGATGTTGACTTAACCCCCTGCTTGTGTGAATGTTTGCTTAACCTGCAGGTCGTCGCCCGGAGAGAGAGAAGCGGCGCGACACTTGCAATTACCCACAACTTAACCTTCCGTCCTCACACGTTGCTGCGCCACATTACCCCGCACATATTTATGGAACGCATGCACTCTCCGTCCCCTGATACTGAAGGCGAAACGAAGCCTCGACTTATGTTCCATGAAGCTCCGAGTACGTCGAACGTATCGACTATGTCACTGTAGATGTGGGAAATCATGGTTTCGTTTTACTGAGGAGAATACATGAGTAGCGAGTCTTTTGCTGTGAGATATTTGGTGCTTGAGCTGTAATGAAACCAGACATCATGAGAATACTCTACAGCCCTTAAGGTCGAGGAATACTTGTGGTAAGACAAGCACACTCTACTGAAAATATGTTAATGAAGAAACGTAGTAATCTGACACCATCATTACACCATCACTCCGACATTCCTTCATCTAGGCAATGAATCCAACGCTCAGTGAGTTGCTTGTGCAGGCTTGGATGCTAGTCTTGGTGTACTGAAGTATCAGTTACAGTGCATTATACAGGACAGCTGAGCAGTGGATGTATACAAATGAGGCCATTGTTTGTTTGTTCCTGATGCTTTTGTTTGCCCTTGACGCTATCTCGATAAAGTGGGAAATGCAGTTATGAACAATATACTCGTGTGTGTATATATATATATATATATATATATATATATATATATATATATATATATATATATATATATATATATATATTTTTTTTTTTTTTTTTTTTTTTTTTTTTTTATACTTTGTCGCTGTCTCCCGCGTTTGCGAGGTAGATATATATATATATATATATATATATATATATATATATATATATATATATATATATATATATATATATATGCAAACAAAATGATAAAGAAAAGATAGTAAGCAATGAAACAGAGATATATGATAGACAAGAATCTACTCATGAACATCGCATTGAACTATCAGAAGCACAGAGTATCAACTCTGCTAACACAATGGTATTGATGTTCTGTTTGAATCACGTTTTTCGTAATGTCTGAAAATAAACAAAAGTTTCCAAACCTCCTTTATTGATTAATAAGTTAAAATGATAACATTTGGCACTTGACACCACTGGACAAGCCCCTACGAGATGTGCCACACCAGCCAAGCTTGGTGTTTGTGTGTGTGTGTGTGTGTGTATGTGTGTGTGTGTGTGTGGGGGGGGGGGGGGGGGGGGGGGCTGATGGCAGTGGCCTCCAACAGGTTAGTCGACCAACGACCCAACCCGGGTTGTAGGGGTGAAGATACCTTAAGACTTCCTTAGGTATTCACTGGGCAAGAGAGAGGGAGAAGTAAGAATACTACCCACGTATCTCCTATATGTCATAAGAGAAGGCTGTTTAAGGGGAGAGAGCGAGGACCTGGAAAGCCCTCCCCTTGTTGTATGATTTTTTTTTCTTTTACTAAAGTTGGAACAAAAGAAGGAGCCAAGAAAGGAGTGACCACCATCCTGGAAAGTTCAGGCTGGGGCTGTCTGAATGTGTGGATGTGACCAAGATGAGAGGAAGGAGGAGAGAGAGACACAGGTGATATGTTTGGGAAGAGGAAGCTAAATATCTGCCTTTTGAGTGAAATTTAGGTCAAGAGGAAGGGAGAAGAGGAATATGTGAGAGAGTAGTGAGAGAGTGAGAGTAAAGAAGGTAATAACATATCTCAGTAAACAGGAAGTGTGGGGATGTGTTGAGGAATGTAAGGATGTGAGTTCGAAGATGATGTGGGTGAAATTGAAATGAGATTACGCGAGGTGGATAACAGACAGTATTTACGCCCCTGGTACCGAAAGGAGGAAGGAAGAGAGGCGAGTCTTTTTGGATGGAGCTGAGTAAGTGCTTCGGCCATATTGATGCAGGAGCATCGAGTCTTAACTGCGGGAGAATTGTATGCCAAACTGGGTAATGCGGCAGTTGAGGGCACTGCTATGGGATACCCGGAGCGTGCGGATGAAGCATAGCTCACCCAGATGGTCATCCATCCTCCAGTTGGCTGATGAATGGGTTCCATATTCGGCTGGGGTAAGGCACCACGTGAGCTGTGACAGGCCTGGGTATCAGTGTCTGGGGATTTGGTGCTGACTGACTGGCTCGTGAGTCTCCCAGTGATTAGCTCTTTTACTTTCTTGTGTATGTGTGTGTGTATGTATATATATATATATATATATATATATATATATATATATATATATATATATATCTTTTTCTTTTCTTTTAAACTATTCGCCATTTCCCGCATTAGCGAGGTAGCGTTAAGAACAGAGGACTGGGCCTTTTTTGGAATATCCTCACCTGGCCCCCCCCTCTGTTCCTTCTTTTGGAAAAAAAAAAAAAAAAAAACGAGAGGGGAGGATTTCCAGCCCCCCGCTCCCTCCCGTTTTAGTCGCCTTCTACGACACGCAGGGAATACGTGGGAAGTATTCTTAATCCCCTATCCCCAGGGATATATATATATATATATATATATATATATATATATATATATATATATATATATATATATATATATATATATATATATATAGATAGATAGATAGATAGATAGATAGATAGATAGATAAAGGAAGAGAAAGTAAAGATAGGGATAAAGATGGACAGATTACGTAGAGACAGGCAGACAAAGAGAGAGAGAGAGAGAGAGAGAGAGAGAGAGAGAGAGAGAGAGAGGCAAGGCGGTAGATAGATAGGTAGGTGGATTGTTTGGTCGAGTAAGGGAGTGAGAAGCTTGATTACAGGAGGTGAGGAGGTTGAAAGATGGACACAGTGTGGTCTGTATGTAGGTGAGGCTAGGGTGCGCGACGGGGATTTTGTGGATGATGGGATTACTAAGGTGCGTGAGGGATGGTCCGGCTGGGTTGTGCATTAGGGTGCGGTTTTCAGACGTGTTTCGTCGAGATTGCTGCGTGGCCAGGGTACATAGTAAAGAAACGCGTAGTGGGGTAGTTTGCAAAACCTGTCTGAGGCAGGGTTACGTGTCATAGGCGCTTGTATGGTGTGTGTGTGTGTGTGTGTGTGTGTGTGTGTGTAGCGAAGGAGTGGCGAAGATATGCATTTTAGGGGACAACTGGAGTAGTCATTTGAAGAGGTTTGAGGAGTACACGAGGAATATTTCTCTCTTGTGTCTCCCCTGATGATGTGGTTATTACACGAAAGTGCACTTGGAATCTTATCGTGTTTCATTTTCCCCGTGGACTCATAGGAATATATATATATATATATATATATATATATATATATATATATATATATATATATATATATATATATATATATATATGTATATATATATATATATATATATATATATATATATATATATATATATATATATATATATATATATATATTAGCCTAAGTCAGATACTCATTTGATCGACCATCCTAAGGTGAAAGATGAACAGCTGAGTTGACTGTGGACCGACAGTTGTTAGGGGTCTTTGTATGTCTGCCTGACCGGGGGTCCTGTAACACTGACAGCCAGATCCCAGGTGTGTCTTTGCTGACGCGATCACCTGACACCCTTGTGTCACCCTGTGGCTTACATGACGCTAAATGGCCTCCCACTCCAGATAGGGTTTGTCTGGCCTGGTTTGATGAACCCGTTTGTACTTTCCAAGTTTTACTGAACGGGGAAGGTGTTTTACACTCGTGGGGACCCCATCTCTTAAACATTCTTTGCTGTCATATATCCTCTCAAACTTCTGTATGCTGTCTGCATTAATATCTACTGAATATGTACTCTGTCTGTGCCTGTCATAAACAATTCTTGATGGTTTAGATGAGGAGAGAATTCAGACTAGTTTTCTAGCTCGCCTTTTATTTATTCTTTCTGTTTGTTTCAGTACGTTGAACATGTACATGTATTTGTTTATGTTCCTCAAACCCCCGTAATTGAGTTCTAAGATGGGTGGAAGTCACCAAGCTGTCAGACGCACTTCCATCATCGCCGACTGTATGATTAAAGCTGAATAGTAATGAGGACGGGACGATAATCCCTTAAAAAAATCCCGAAGGCTAGACAAGAAAATGTGCCGGTCCGCCAGCAGACACATGGCAAGGCATGTAATTGGAATGAAGGCAGAGATGATGGAAGGTAAACAGGATCACACGCATGGGGACCTGTGGACTATGAGCTACAGGGGACGTAAGTGGGAAGGCAAGTCGAATGGAAACTGGAGTCGTGCATAAGACAGAGGACAGGAGGAAACTAGCAGGTAGGAGGACAGGGGGAAACTAAGAGGTAGGAGGTAAGAGGGAAAGGGATAACTAGGAGGTAGGAGGTAAAAGGACAGTGGGAAACTAGCAGGTAGAAGGGCAGGGGGAAAGTAGGGGTAGGAAGGCGGGGGAAACTAGCAGGTAGGAGGGTAGGGGAAGACTATCAGGCAGGAGGACAAGGGGGAAAGTAGCAGGTTGGAGGGCAGAGGGAAACTAGCAGGTAGGAGGGAGGGTCAAACCATCGGGTTGGCGGGCAGAGGGAAACTAGCAGGTTGGAGGGCAGAGGGAAACTAGCAGGTTGGAGGGCAGAGGGAAACTAGCAGCTAGGAGGGCGAGTAGCTACGACGGTAAGCGAATTGGATTGGAGAAAGGGTCGTGTGAAGCCAAGCACGATGTCATTTTGGAACACAGCAGCTTGAAAGCCGCATGCCTGGGGTTAGAGGAAAGCGATAATGCGCACAAGGGTAATGGGAAAAATTAGAAGAATTAAGATGTAAAGGAAAACTGTAAGGAAATAAAGTAGAAGAGATGAAAGAAAAACTATAAATGTTAGACGAGCTATTGGGTTAGAGAGTAGTCATATAAAGAGCCAGGGAGGTAAAAAGGCACACAGAGGAATCGATCATAAAACATGCATATGAAGGTAATACCCTGTGTGGTGTAGCGTTATGCTCCGACCCATGGCATCTTTGTCTGCTGCTCAAGCTCTCTCATAATGCTGGCTGGTGTCTTAACCGGTATGTTGAACGTGCAAACAACCCCGAGTGAATGTATTTGTTTATCTCGACGTCGAGAGGATGGGATCTGCAGAGTACAAGAAGGAGGAAAGGATCGGGGAGAGAAACATACCTCGGAGCAGCGGGACTGTAGTGGAAGGGAGCAACTCAGATTACCTCTACGACAGGAGCTTATGTGTCAACAGAATCCAGAATGTTATTGGCGTGTTCCTCTTGTTTCGCGAGTCATTATGTCCGTAATAAAGCGCGCCTTGTAGCTTTGTCAACTTGATCCTCTCCTCCACCACGACCCTTCCTCACCCCTCTTATCTCTAAACAACCCCCAGACTCCTCAACTAAATATCGTCCCTCCAGCTCTATCACGAGCCTCTCTTCGTCAATAGTGACTCCCTCTTTTCTTTACAAATCGCTGTCCTCTCACCACGTCTTTACTTCTCTCTCCTTCCTTTCTGCAACAGCTGTTCTCATCTCCCTCTTTTATTATGCCTCCTCTGCCACCGCTCTCCTCCCATTCTTTATCACGACGTTATACCTCAACTCTTCTCTCTTTATCCTGTTACTTTACCCACCTGCCTTTCCTTTACCCCATTAGCTTCTCTTCCTTACCACACTCCTTCTCCTCTAAGCCTAGAATAGCCTCCCCCTCATCGAAGAAATGCCTCCCTTCCATCTATATCACGACACTTCCCTTTGCAACGGCTCTTCCCTTTTCCACCACTGCCTTCCTCCTAAACTGTTAACTCCCTCCTCCCCTTCCAAGATCCTTTCTCTTTCCTCTCCTCCTCCTCCTCCTCCTCCTCCTCCTCCTCCTCCTCCTTCGCCACAGCCATCTAGCACGACCTGCTCTCCTCACCCTCTGCGACCTCTTCCTCCCTGCCTCCCAGGCACCCAATATCCGCCTCTCTATACAGCTCATTAAACGCTAACCCTGAAAGGATGCGTGTTCCCCCAAGCACACCAGATCATCCCGATACGGTATGCACGTCCCACTTGAGTCTGTGACCCCCTTCTCCCTCCACAACCCCAACTCCAGTCCACAATCCTCCTTTACTCTACAACCCTCCTCTGTCTCATAATTGTGCATTCACAACACAACCCCTCTCAACACGTCTGTCTAGCGTAGTACAACCGGCCCGCCATACCACAACCTTCCTTCTCACTACCACAACACTTTAAATCACAACCCCTCTCTCTACACCACAATCCTCTCCTCATACCAGAACTCTTCCGTCCTAAATGTAATTAATTTTCCACCTACAACCTTAAGAATGTATACAACTATGACCTTATGATTTTCAGAAGCATTAATTTCTTATCACTAACGCCAGAAATCTGAACTAAACGAGAGATGAAGAAACATATAAAGCTGTTTAGGAAAAGGCTTATATCGCAGTAATGAAAAATCTGTATAAACATACTACAACTGATAACTTATCGGCAGTAGTGATACCAGCGAGAAAGGTTTTAGGTAGAAAGATCACACAAGTCAGGCAGTGGAGTTATGTTCTATACGAAAGAAAATCTAAATGTAACTTTTATAAAGATAATGTTGACGCATTCGACTCATTCTGCACAGAACTGATCCATTAAACATCTAGAAATAATTGTTAGAGTAGCATCTAAATCCCTGACGCAAGGTGAAGAAAATGATATTACATTATACGTAGAAATTAAGTCTCATGTGGCATTAAGCATTAAGTGGGACTTCATCGCAGAAGGTAATGAGGGAAATAGATTAATCAGTTTGATTAAAGATTGCGTTTTAAGTTAAATGATCTGAGACCCAACGAGAGGTAACAACACATTAGATTTAATGCTGTCTGTACACAGAGCCACTTGACTACTTTTTTCAAGAAATGCTTTTCCACCTAGATATGTTTACTGGATTACATTTTATCGAATGAGACGAAGATATTCCAAAAAAGGCAGTTAATTTGCGCTGTGTTCAGAGAGAATGTATCAAATTCCTTTGTGAAGTTGTCGCTCAGTTAGCATAACGTCTGTAAAGGCCAACTTAAGGAAGTCTTCATGTTAGCATAATGTCTGTAAAGGCCAACTTAGGGAAATCTTCATGTTAGCATAATGTCTGTAAAGGCCAACTTAGGGAAATCTTCATGTTAGCATAACGTCTGTAAAGGCCAACTTAGGGATATCTTCATGTTAGCATAACGTCTGTAAAGGCCAACTTAGGGAAATCTTCATGTGAGAAATGATTGTGAATCACTTAGACTCTCAAGTCATTCACTATCTTTACTTTTTAAGAAAATCTTTTAACTCCTTTCTTTCTCAAGACTTGATCCTCGTCCCCAGAACATCCCGCTTCTGCATCAATGTTGGTTATGATTCTCATTCACACTTTACTACAAAATTTCCATGGCAGTACTCTCTCCCCATCATGGTGTGATCCTTCCTAACTGTTTCCTGAATGTTAATTGCGCTAAAGGAAGTGGCTGGCGGAGTGGTGCCCTCTGCTCTACTATCCTCCAGTCATGGTGTGATCCTTCTTAACTGTTTCCTAGATGTTAATTGCGCTAAAAGGAGTGGTTATTGGAGAGGTGCCTTCTGCTTTGCTATCCTCCAGCAGGTCTTTTGGTCTCTATATTTCTGATGTACCTCTCATATAAGCCTCCCTACATTCCATTAGCATCCTCTGTATCAACTTCCCTCTTACAAATTACAATCCTTCCTCCACACTACAACCCCTTCTTAAGAACCATGATATTCCTTGCAAACCATAGCTCTCGTATCAAGACCACATCCCACTACTCATCACCACACTCATCCAAATCATCACAGCCCTCCCTCCACACTGCAACCCTCCCTCCACACTGCAACCCTCCCTCCACACTGCAACCCTCCCTCCACACACCACAACCCTCCCTCCACCCTGCAACCCTTTCCTCCGCCTCACAGCCCTCCTTTCCATATGGCAGTCCTTCCTTAAATCAAAACTCACCCAATACCTTCCCACCATAATCATTTACACGTTCATAGGCTCCTCCTGCACCCAGTTCCTTCCACATAATAATCCTCCTCTATACCACAATCCCGTCTCTCTACACGACAACTTTTCCCCCAGCAACACAACCCTTCGTCAACATTACAGTTCTCCTCCACCACAATTCTATTGTGCTCTGAGTGTGGCATAGCACTTTGCTGCCTCATATCCCAGGTCAATGGGCGCCATAATGGATCTTTAGTGACACGTTCTGTTATTTATCATCTCGACACAACTTCGGTAAGGTCGTGAAAGGGATTGTTAATGTAGGAATCTGAGTCTTAAAGACGTATAGTTATGATGATAACTTCCACCACTCTTCCGGAAGCGGGTTTTTGTAACACTTCAGAAACTGTTCCTCAGGTCATTCGTGGCGCGTACAGCGCACGATGGCCTGCCTCCTGACGACTCGCAGAAACATTTGTTAAATTTCGTCAATGCATGAGACTTAGCTAACGACACTAAGGAGAGTGGCATGAGTGGCTCGCTGATGATAGGCTCATACTGCTCTTTCTGTCTAGGTTTTGTGTCGCAGATAAGGGATCGAAATGCCTTGTAGGTGACGGAAGGGGACATTTTCCTCCCCTCGTTACCTATAGTTCTGCTTTATCCGATGAAAGGTAGAGTCTGGCATTCTCTTGTGGGCATTCTTATGAAGGGGCGGCTTCTGCCTCCCACGTCAGTAGCAACGACAGAAGTGGCGTGGTTACGAGAGACGCTGGAATGAGCTAGGTAGTAGTATATCTACCAGGTATGGATGGTCGCCAACCACGATCGCCACAGACGGGGCCGCGCCGTCCGCGTCTGACTGCCGCCCACCGCTGGCCGTGGCCGGCAGCAGCTCGACCACCTTGCTTACCCAGGACGGGAGGGACTCTTTCTTTTCTTCCAGGATGAACGAGATCCTTATACGCGAAAATATATTCAAAGGTCCGATAGGATTATGTATGTAGTCAGCAGTAATTAGTATTTCAATCTGTACGTAAAATGAATGCAAACTGGAGTTTTTTTTTTTGTTGAGATCTGGGAAAGTGAATTATGCTGGCTGAGATGTAGTTGTCTGTAGCATCAGACCGATCGCGAGCAAGCATGTCCTTGTTCATCCTAGAATAAGAGGCGGGTTGGCGGACGCACGTCATCCTGGCCGAGAAAAGAAAATGAAAGAAAATGGTGAGAATAAAGAATGAAATAAACTGAAAAATATAGATTGATGAATAGAACAAAGTGAAACACGTCTCTGAATTTGTTCATCAAATGATGAAGGGTCAACGCTGGTATATGCTTTCCTGATCCTTATCCTCATTAGGTTATTTCGTTGCCGATAATAATCAATTACGTAATGACGTTATTGCTAAGCATTTTTTTCTTTACTCTTTTTATTTTCTATTTCATCTTAGGATCAACCAACTGGTGTCAACATACGGGATTAAAAGCCATTAATGTAATGAGTCTGTAATGCATCGTGTAATATCTTGCAGGTCCAATGGATGGAAGTTTTTCAATATTTTACCTGTGTTTGAAGGTCGTCTGCATCATTAGGTAATATGATGGCTCTCCATTTGCATCATAACGTAATGGGTTGCGGTCATCAGTAGTGGTGAGGCTTACGTGTGGACAAGGAGGAGGAGCAGCAGCAGGAGGAGGGGTTGCGTGAGGAAGGAGAGAGGTTGTGTGTCGAGGTGGAAGGGTTATATGTGTAGAGGAAGAAGGGTTATATGTGGAGGAGGAGGGCTAGTGTGTGTGTGTGTGTGTGTGTGTGTGTGTGTGTGTGTGTGGAGGAGTGGTTGCATGTGGAGGAGAATGGATTATGTGTAGAGGGGGATGGGCGGTGTGTGGAGGAGGAGGGGTTGTGTATAGAGGAAGTGAGATAGTGCGTGGACTAGGACGGATCGTGTGTAGAGGAAGAGGGGTTGTAAGTGAAGGAGGACGGGTTGTGTGTGTGGAGGAGGAAAACATTGTATGTGGAGGAGGAGGGGTAGTGTTTAGAAGAAGATGGACTGTGTGTGTGTGTGTGTGTGTGTGTTTGCGGCGCGGGCGCGGGGGGAGACTCTAAAGGAGGAAGAGTCAACTAGGCGGTGGTAGCGGGTGGGAGACAGGCATGAACCAGCACCTCTCACCTTTGGTCACCTTCAAGGCTCCTGACCCCAGCCAGCTTGCTGTCCCGGGCGTGAATGGCTTCCGTCTGTGCAATGAGGGCGGTTCTAGCATACCGGTAATGCCTCTAGGAGGTCGGTATTGCATACTGTGAATGCTCCTAAGAGGCTGGCCATTACATGCTATAATTGCTGTCGGGAGACATGCTACTGTTTGCTGCCGTAAACTCTGCTGGGAGACAGATTCTGTGAGCGCCTCCACTGACAAGCTTATTCTCAAGTGAGGCCACCCGCCTGCTGCCCGCTGGATATGTGCCTGGGCTCAGCCGAGGCTTGTGGGGGGAGTGAAGATCCTCGAAGACTTCGCCTAAGGTATTCACCAAGACGACTCTCGCTTACCGTGAATAGTTGAATTCATTAACTTGTTTAGAATGGTACACACCGTCAGTGTTCATCAGTGACTATTGCTCCTTGTATCTTTCAATTGCTACTGATTATTCAGACGGTTGGGTGACGAAGGGTAAGAGTAATACAGCATAAGAATGAAATCAGGTCTCCAAGAAAACGCTGGTTGTGCATTGACTCTGTCCTCTCACACAATTAGATATGACAGCTAACACACACACACACACACCATGTGATTTATGCTTAATTACGTGTGATCATTCACTGCACCTCACCTCCATAGTGTGTTTCCGGTTTAACGAAATCAGTTCTTGGATATCATTACGGAGGAGGAGTAGTATGGAAGAGGTCTTCACTTCACCTCCTGACTTCCTCATGACTCTTCGTGAATGCTGAAGTTCATGAGGAAGTAACGTTTGGTAAAGCTCCTTCACTCATCTCTTTGGCACCGCTCATGATTTTTGTGGCACTGCTCATGATTGTTGTGGCACTGCTCGCGATTGTTGTGGCGCCCCTCGTGATTGCTGTTGAACCGCTCATGACTATTGTAGCACTGCTCATGCGTGCTCCTGCTCATAATGACTTACAACCCACCTCTCGAGCCTGACAATGTTCTTCCGCAGGAGTCTAGAGAACTTGGTAATGACAAGGTCCTCTAAGCGTGATGAGTGTGGTTAAGCTGCTGTGAGTGTGGTTAGTGTGTGGGATGAGCGCTCAGCATGTCGAAGAGGACCACAGAGTGTTGTGGCACATTACCCTGACGTGCAGCAGAATGAAGTAAAATGCGAGAATTTCCTTTATGGAAATGACAAAAAAAAGGCAGAACACACACACACTTCATGATGTGCAGTACTGCGCAAGTTACCTTTGGTGAACTCAATGAGACGATGTTGTGAATGATGTCAGCGACAGTATAGCCTGAGCCTGCCCGGATGTTGACTGTGGATAGTGAATCCAAACCTGGGTGTCTATACGTGCAGGGAATTATGATCACTCGTGGTATGTGCTTACCTCGTACCTAGCTGGTGAATAATGATCACTTAGTTGCTAACGCACCTCACACCGTTGGCGGCCCCTGCCACCCAATACACCTGCTGTTACACTTAACGATCTGAATAATGTATCTTGTGAGGTTCTCAGAGAGTTGTCGTAAGTGGGCAGCGCCTGGGAGAGAGTAGGATGATAAGGCAGTGATGAGCACGCTGGCTTATAACCCCCTGACGACATGCTGTGGCCACGTCAAAAACCATCATCCTAAACGGCTAAAGGCAAGGCGAAGAGATGGATCTCTGACAGGTTACGTCTTATATAACCAAATTATCTAGGCTACAGTGACTCCCTCTTGCAAACGATGGAAAAGTGAAATACGACGAGTAGATCACATGGCAACTACTCACACACGATTAGATTATTTTATTTCTCTCATCTGAACATCTGTGATATTCATTTGTTGACGAATGGGAGATAATAACCCACAATGATGACGATGGGGAAGAGGGGGTGGCGTAAATGGTCGAGGATTTCTAAGGTGTAGCGTGTCAATGACTCATTCTAGCTCGTGCTGTAGAAAGGGCAGATCAATGAGAATGAATGGGTCCGAACCGCTCTAATACCAATGTCCAATGTGTATGCACAACTTAATCATATATGTCAATTTTTCCATGCAAGGGTAATGAATGGTAATCCTATGTATACGAGCTGATCACTGTTGGTGTCCAGTACACTGAAGACTCTTGCTATGAACAAGTACCTACAAAGTGTACCGCCCCAGTCGGGCTGTGTGGGGCTGAGGGCTACGTCTTCCAACCCCTTGGTCGACACGACCCATCCAACTTTTTGAGTCCTTCCTGGGCTTTTTGGATGAAGACCCATAAGGTTTTACTAGGTATTCACCAGGTATTCTGTGCCTGTGTGCTACCTTGGGAATGGGTGTCTGCACTTGCAAGACTGTGCAGTATTAGAATACAAATTTTCCAGTCATATTCTTTCTTATCTCAAGTCAGACTCTGAATGTTTTAAGAGATATTAGTTATCTTGTTTATCTTCCCGAAGAGGATGCATAAAAAAAAACTCGATTTACATGTTAGAAAATGAAAATGCAGAATGTCCACATTATTCTTCACATTGTGGTCATCAGAATGTAATTTTTCTTTTGCGTCTGAAGGAACGGATCTTATTGTTTATCTTCGCCGAATTAGGAAGGTAAACACTTACGTATTTGCATACAAGATGCTATCATATTCAGAAGAGGCTTTGAGTGACTTGGTCGTTTAAGTACAGGGAAATGTTGCCCAAGATGTCCTTTTAAATTCATGGGTAAGATGTCCTTTGAATACATAGGTAATCACTCCGTATCTGAGCGTATATTTGCGACCCAAGCGGAATGAGACTGTAATGAGAGGGTTATGATCACAAATTATTTCCATACGATGGATTTCTCGTTAATGCTGCGGAACAGCTGCCTTCCATGATAATGTCTTGACTTTAGACCCTGTGATTGGCAAATGCACACCTTCCCATTTTTCCATTCAATCTATTTTTTGTGTGCCTGAAAATGAAAGAAGTCACGCGGAATTATTTTTTTTCAAAAAATAGTGGAACCATTTAAGGGAAGTCTCACGCTGAATGTTTTATTTTACTTTTTTCTTTTCAAAAGAATAGTGGAACCATTTACTTTTTTTCAAACAGCTCTGAAATTATATTCGACATCGAAAGGGGAGGAATGTACCAGTGACAACATTCCACAGAGGTTGAGCAAGTGTAATGGTCAATATACACGACCCAGTCTTATACCTCTTTATGTTCCAGGATTCCAGGTACTCAGTGGCGTGAGTTTTGGTAACCTGAGCCACAATGAGGTTACGACGCCTCTTATACTTACGTGATATATATATATACATCACCATCGGAGGCCTGACGTCCCATATCACTCCACTCAGGGTGAAGAAATTTGTTTATCTACACACACACACACACACACACACACACACACACACACACACACACACACACACACACACTTATACACACACATACTGAATGATTCATTCAATACTGCACAATCCCTGTTAACATTTTTCTCAATATATATATTAACTTGTACTTCAGTCACTGAGGCCCAGTCCCTGAACCTTTTACGAGCTCTGTATCCTCTTCTGCACCCACAGGATAGGTAGGAGGGCACAATTAAGACCCTTTGCGACCTCTGTAATCCCTTTGCGCTACCGCTCAGAAGATGAGCATGGGGTGCACAATAAATTTGCCGGGGTAACTGGCACAAATCAGTCAATAAATTAGTCGTTCTTACGGCAAAAATTCATATCGTACGCACACATGTGTTTGTACATGTGCATCTACTACGTACGTTGACAGACAGTTGCGTACACAAGTATAACACAATTCTAGCCACACATGTAACCAGAAAATTATCTTTGCCTTGAATACAAAATTGATCAAATAATTTGTGACAAGACCCTCATCCTAACAGCAGAGCAGAACCCACCTCACCATCACCGTATCGATACATGACGAAGACCCGTACCCAGTGTAACCAAATCCACCTCACCATCACCGTATCTATGTATGAGGAAGACCCTCATCTTAAACTGTGGGACATAACCCACCTCACCATCACCGTATCTGTGTATGAGGAAGACCCTCATCTTAAACTGTGGGACATAACCCACCTCACCATCACCGTATCTAGGTATGAGGAAGACCCTCATCTTAAGCTGTAGGACATAACCCACCTCATCATCACCTTATCTACGTACGAGGGAAAGACCCTCATCTTAAACTGTGGGCCAGAACCCCCTCACCATCACCGTAGCCACGCTGCAGCGGGCGGTGGGTTCCGCTTTAATAATGTGTGTCTGGGGGCAATACTTTAATCATGGAATAATGTCATGACTCGGGCGGGCGTTCATCAGCACCGACACGCGGCAAGCACACGTCGCTCCCTGCCTGTTATTTCATTCGTCACGCTGGCCTGTGGGACGTGCCCCCTGAACCAAGATTAATCACCTGAGGAGATGGGGAGTAAACAATAAGACGGAGGGAGGCTTCATGCAGCGTGGGGTGGAGAGGGGCAAAGGTAATATCCATATGTACTCTTTTTCCAGAGTCTTTACGTTTTTACGAGATGGTCAGAACCTGAGACTTCTCTGTATATGCTCAGGGCCAAGTGCCAATCACTCGCTTTTTGTGGACACGTCATAAACATCATGAGAAATGCATGAAGGACGCTGGAGGAGTGCCACATATACACACGGAATCGATTTTGTCAACTGTAAATGATTGACGATGATATCAAAATTGAAATTCCAGAGGCTGTGGTGTTTCCATCGCAGAGGCTGTGCTCATTCCAGCGCAGACGTGAGAAATCCTGGAAGGCATATTTAGCCAATCTGCACACGAAACGAGTGACTTATTGTGACGACAAGTGTGGAAAGGACCTGTAAGATATTACCAATAAAGTCGAAAGGTGAAATAAGGAAGGCAAAGCGCTTTTACATCCGGGGAATCAAAATGATTCAGTGAATCGCCTGCAGCGATTAGAAAATATTCTGCGGCAAGATTTTCAAAAGAGTCTGGACGAGTGTCTGTAAAAGTCTGTTGGACCAGCCGTGGCCTAGGGCGCTGCAGGGCTTCCAACAGCTTTACTAAACAGAAGATCGACGTTCGCAGCTAGATATTGGACTGATATGTTAGGAGGGTAAATCTCGAGATCATCGTAAGATATACGCTGGGTGAGGTATGCCATTTGGTATTCAATTCCTGTTATTTAGTGTTGGCTCTTGTCTCCTCTCCTGCAGTGTACACCAAGCCATGTAAAACCTCTCATACCTCACCAAGTCAGAAAAATGCATATTGGCTGAACTGACAATCAGACAAGACCCGGGGCATCATAGCTTCAAGACGGGAAGAGATCCTCCTCCTCATGTCTACAGTGTCATTGTGATGGAATTATTGAGGCGCAGGAGAACAGAGAAAATATTGATCCAAAAGCCTATTGAGAAACGTGGCCAATAGCACAGAAGAAAATGGGAATAACTTAAAAAGTGTGTTTTAGTCAGTTAGTTTATTATTATCACCCCCAGGACCACTTTCCATGAAAGAGTAACTGGTGTTACTCGAGAACGTTCTAAAGGCTCTTGCAGTCCAAGGCTGCGCTGCTGACAGTAGCAGGGAAATGTAAACTCCTTTGAAGTGAGAAGTTCTTGAACGAATCTGTGGTGTGGTTCCAATTATATACAGCCTCGCAAAAGGTGGCACTTTTGTTGTCAGTGTTCAGTATATATATATATATATATATATATATATATATATATATATATATATATATATATATATATATATATATATATATATATATGTATATACGGAGGGTTAGTATGCAAGTTCGAAGTCTGGGTTGCACTGTACACACCTCATGCTCGACCAGGATGGTCACAGACATTTTTCTGGACACAAGTCCTCCTTTCATCACAGGCTGACTCCAACCCACTGCAATATACCAAACAGCTTTCTTTCACAGTGAAGCATTTTCTTCGAAAGGAATTTTTCACAGTTACTTTAGGCTTTGGAATTAGAAATTAAGAATTTCGTAGTTGGCTTGAAAATGGCTATGTACGTATTGTACATTTTTTTGGACAGTAGAAAATTATAAGAACAAGTGTTTGATGTAAATTTCGTTCTTTTCTTACGTTCAAATTAACCGAGATGTCTGGTTCATTCAAAGATATTTCAAAATTTAGAATTTTTTTGAAGAAACTTATTAGGTTCAGTATTTAGATTTACCATCTTACACTGAAACAGTTCCACACACACACACACACACACACACACACACACACACACACACACACACACACGTCCTGATTTAAGTGACCACGAAAATGTCATTTCTGTGAAAGACAACACCTCAGGTAGGCAGTGACCAAGACACCAGCCAGAGAAGCTGTGTGGGCTGGGCATTCCGTCGGCATGTTGCCCCGCGAGAGGTGGGGCTGCTGGATAGATGGGGTAGGCGGCTAAGTAGGATAGGTGGCGACGGGAATGAGTGCTAGGCGGGCTAGATAGAGTAGGTGGCTAGATGAGGCTGGTGGCTAGAGAAGACAGGCAGTAATCTGGGGCTCATACTATATGGAACAACAGTGTGATGAGACAGATTATTGACGTAGACAGTCGGAGAATGATCAACTGGAACAGTGGTTAGAGGATGGGATAGTGGTTAGACATGGCACCCAATGGTTTGTATAGTGTACATATGGGATAGGGGTTAGACGCTACAGTGGCTAGGTGGGATCGTGGCTACATGATACAGAGGTTAGATGGGAAGGTGGCTGGATGGTAAAAGTAGGTGGTTAGACGGGGGCACCTACACAGAGTAGGAGTGATGGAAAACAATGGATGTCAGGCTGATAAAGCGGGATGCCTGACTGTGGATGTAGAAACTTCCTCCTAATCCAGGATCTTCTCCCTCCCTCTCCAAGACCTCCTCCTTTCCAGTCCATAACCTCCTCCATCACAGCCTTGGACCTACTACTTCCCAGTCCAGGACCTCCTCCCGCCCAATCCAGGACCTCCTCCCGCCCAATTCAGGACCTCCTCCCTCACAATCCAGGACCTCCTCCCTCACAATCCAGGATCTCCCTCCTAATCTCGAACCTTCTCACTCTCAGTACAGGACTTCTTCCCTCCTAGTCCAGGAACTCCTCCCTCCCAGTCCAAACCCTCCTCCCTCTGGTCATCGAACCTGTTCAGTAGTTAGGCTTAACAGGCTGTGTACCAGAGAAAAACCTGAACGGCATTGTCTAGTCTCCGGGGAGATGGTGGGGAATAAGTCATGAGTTCATGGGCCTTGTTACACGTCTGGCGGGGCGACCAAGTCGGCCACGGCGGAACGACAGCTGTTGTTATTCATGCTGAAGTCCTGGAAAGACGGGAGAGTGAAGGATAAGTACGAGGTGTTGAGGCACGGATAGCATATGAGTATACTCATGAATCACTCATATCGTTTTCTGAATGGGGATGTAAAAGGGTAATTAGTACGCTGGAGTATAAGGGTCCAGCTCCGTGGTATAATGAATCGTCAAGAGAAACAGAGTGTGGGAGAGTGGTCGAGTAGGTTTAGAAAGCTGCGAATTTCGATTTAGAGTCGGAGAGACACTCACATGAAGGCAGATTAGACAATTACTCACAGTGTGCAAATGGGAAGAGGTAGAGAATAAGGAGGAGCCAAATGGGAGGATGATCCCAGACCACAGCCTGAAGCTTCTTCACAACACCTATACTCTTTGGTATCTGTCACCAGTTTTCCTCCTCAACAGAACTTTTAAAGCTTATTCATGGTAAACCGAAGCTCTTTAGAAGCTCCGCCAACCTCATTATGTGAGCAACATATTGAGGTCTGAAACTTTAAGGACCTTACCATCTAGAGACCATTTTTATGTCTGAATCCCTGAGGACCACATCATCTGTTTAGCACTTTCATATCTGATGTTCTGATAGATTATGTTATTTAGGTTCCATATTCGTGTCTGAAGCTTTGATGAGCTCATCATCTAGGGGAGCCTGAATCTGTGGGAACCTGATCATCTGCGTGTCATCTTAAGGTCAGATGCTCTGATGACCCCATTATTCGGGCGCTATCTTGGGATTTAATGCTCCGAAGAAATCATCTGGGGACCATCTTGGTGTCTGAAGTTCTGAGAGACCTCATCACCAGGTCCTGAAGTTCTGAGGACCTCGTCGTCTTGGGACCCTTCTGGGGCCTGTGGCCTAGAAAGACCTCATCGATGGCCTAGGGACTATGTTGGGGTCTAAAGCTCTGAGGACCTCATTGTCTGGAAGACCATCTGCGGGTCTGAAGATCAGAGGAACTAGTCATCGTCTGGGGATCGTCCTGAGGTCTGCGGAGCAGAATGATCTACTTCATCGTCTGGGGACCATCATGGGTTCAGAAGGTCTGAGTATCCCATCATTTAGGGACAATCTTTGGGTTTTGAAGCCATAAGGATCTCATCTCCGCACCATCTTGGAAGTTTCCCTGTAATGAACTTGTCTTTGTGTCACACATGTTTCCCATTCACACCACAGGAGTCTCCTATCTATACCACAGTTTTTTTCTGTCTATAATAGTCTCTTTTTTTTATTGGGACCGACTTGGCACGGGCACATATCATGCCCCAGTCGCGAGCGAAAGAAAAAGACACTAGAAATTCGTCTGGGCTCCGCAAGTGTTTGTAGATCTGACCCTTAAATGAAGAAGGGTTATATGAAGAGGGAAAGATGGAGAAAATTAAGAAAAACACACAGCTAAGCTGGTCAAGGGAAGAAGAAGGCGTCATAACAGCCAATCCTTACGACCGGTCTCCACACCCTTTGACAAGTGTAGAAACTTGCGTATTTACATTAATAATGAGGTTTAGTTACGTTACACAGGCAGTCCAAGTATTCTGCCCGTGTCTAAATATTCCAGGAAGGCGAATAACAGGTTTATTTATGGAACACATTAGTTAGACCTCAATGTTTGCGCACGAAGTAGATCAGAGTAATGCCAGACAACTTGTGGCTAAGCTGCCAACTGCTTCTTGCGTGACGTGAGCCATTTTGCGTGCGTCACTGATGTGTCATATGATAAATAGGTAATTAATATTTGGGGTTAGACTTGTTACGGCCTCAGAGGTAGTTCGGAGAAATGAATGTGGCAGTGGACAAGGATGAAAGTGATCGTCAATAATTAAGATATATTTCGTCATCGTCTATGTATATATATATATATATATATATATATATATATATATATATATATATATATATATATATATGTATACACACACACACACACACACACATATATATATATATATATATATATATATATATATATATATATGTATACACACACACACACACACACACATATATATATATATATATATATATATATATATATATATATATATATATGAGGCGTGAATGGGACAGAATGAATTGGAGCGATGTGGTAAACAGGGGTCGATGTGTTGTCTGTCGGCTGAACCAGGACAAGTGAAACGTCTGGGGTAAACCATGGAAAGGTCCGTAGGGCCTTGATGTGGCTAGGGAGCTGTGGTTTCGGTGCATTATGCATGACAGCTAGAGAACGGGGGTGAGCGGATGTGGCATTTTTTTTTTTTTTCATCTGATCCTGACGCTGCCTCGCTGACGAAGAGAGAGAGAGAGAGAGAGAGAGAGAGAGAGAGAGAGAGAGAGAGAGAGAGAGAGAGAGAGAGAGAGAGAGAGAGAGTTGTGGCAAACCTCTCGCCAGTACCAGCATTCATGAGCTCACAGGGGAAGCCCGGATGATGGTAACTTTTCCACCTGTACCCAGGAGCTGCAGCAGCAACAGTTGCTCAAGAAACGCCAGGGGAGTGGCAGATCCTTCGACAGTAGCAACAGCTGCAGGAGCATCAGACACACAGGGGACGCTGGGGGTTGATGGCAAACCCTCCGGCAGGAGCAACAGACACGCAAGGGACACTGGGGTGTCGGCAGACCCTCCGGCAGCAGCAGATACAGAAGGGGCGCCGGGTGGTGGCAGAAACATATCGATGTCTCGGGAGAAAACTGGTATCCGACATGGAGGCTCATTTATCTTGCTCGCGGCGGCAACCATCACCCGAGGGAGACCTTCGCAGGACCTGGGTTATCCGGATCCTTGGCCAGGTCTCCTGTCAGGAGAAGCACCTACCTGTTGCCTCCATGAAAATAACTTCTGTAGTTCGGAGACTTTCTCGCATTTTCTGCCCCCTACGTCACATGGGCTGCACGTTCAATAATATCTGTACATGACTCAGGCACTATATTTAGCCCGACCGTAAGGTGAGAGAGGTCACTATCCAATGACTGGGTCAACTAGAATTGTCTTAACGTTAGGTTATGGAACCTGCTTACTATGTATTCTGGTAATTCACGTAACATTGAACTGTTTCATGTGTTTACAGTGACTTCTGGCTGGTGCCTTTCCTGACGCTGGACAGATTAATAATGGTTACAGTGACCTCTAACACTTCTCATGACAGTGAACAAGTTCATATGTTGTTCGCAGTGTCCCGTAGTGTTTTTCATGACAAAGAGCAATATATTTTTTTTCTTTTTGTTTTGTATAATGATCTCTGATACCTGAAAACGTTATAGATGATTGTCAAACTAGTTTCTCCGCTTAAAGATAAACTACTTGCCTGTATCCATCTTTTCCCCTCCTTGCAGAAAAATGAGGGAATACTAATTTGCAAACTGAAGCAGTATATCGAAGCATTTGCTTGGCAAATTCCATTGAAGTTTGGAAAAATAAACGACCCACCAACACTGCCTCGTACACCATCATGAAATACATCCATAAAGCAATAGATTGTTGAAAGTTTGTTCTAATAATTTTCCTTAATCTTTTAAAAGCATTGAATTCCATCACTTAGATCTTTTTTTTTTCTGCAGAAACTCAATTACTTTGGTAGGCTCAGTTTATATAACGAAAGTGACCTGGTGTTATGAGGTATTTTGTAACAAAGCACCTGAGTTGCGCTGATGTTGAAACAATATTCATTGAGTCCTGTGTTACCCATGAGGGGAAACATGATTCACTGAATCTTGTGTTAACTTAGGGGTGAACTTGACTCACCAACTCCTTTGTTATCTTATCCCAGGGGTGAAACAGGATTCACTTAGTCGTGTGTTACCCTAATAGTGAAACATAACTAACTGAATCCTGTTTCCCTAGTTATGAAACATGACTCACTGAATCTTGTGTTTCCCTAGCTGTGAAACATGTTTCACCATAGAAGTGAGACATTTTACCTTAAGGGTGATACGTGACCTCACTGAGGTGTGTTACCTTGACTAGGGTAACACTGTGGTGAAGTGCGCCTCTCTCGAGTCCTGTGTTAACCTAGTGGTGAAACTTGACTGGATTATGTATTGTCCACCTGGTCTTGTGTCTGCTCAAAGTTCTGACATCCAATAATTCAGAGATAACTATCAATTATAACTCTGCCGCCGTCACTGAGCCCATATATATATATATATATATATATATATATATATATATATATATATATATATATATATATATATATATATAGGAAGACCTTGAGGCGATTAAAGCATTATCAGTCGTCATTTGAAACAGAAGAGCATTTTCTTTTTAGAAGCACACATGGGATGACCTCCATTAATACAGTGTTGTAGATCAAGTTAGTTTGGCCTTAATATCTTCTGCTGCATCACTGGCACCATCACCAGCTCTCCCTGCCCGTCGTTTGGATTGGATCAACTTCCTCTCCAGGGATAAAGTTAATGTATGTCGTTTCCCTGAAAGCCATCACCGCTGGTTAATCCCTGACATGATTTTTTTTTTTTTTGAAGGATTCCATCACAGTGGCAAGAGAAGCCGTCTGTTCTGCATACCAGCTGGATATGTCCTGTGTGTACTATCTGGTATACGCATATATGAGGGCCGTCGAGTGATCCCTGCTGTAATATCAACACCGAAGCAATAGTTTGAAGAGTAGGAACCATATCGTCCACTGCAGATGACAGTCGCATCCAGGGTGGTCACAGGGCGATGGTAGGAACGTTGTTAGTAAAGGTCAAAGAAGTTAATTTATCGAACAAAGGATGTGATGTGAATTATTGGTCCATAATTGTTTTATCAAGAGTGACGTAAAACGCACTCTGGACTCATTTTAATGCAATCAGTGGTTCCTTTGTTGCAGACAATGGGGTGCTGCAAATGCGACATTGAAAGCCCCCGACCTCATGCAATGTGGAAATCTCATGAAAGCTTGACATCTACCCCTTTATCCTCATCAGATGTAAGATATAGTCCCGAAAAACTTTGTCTGCACACTTTACGCGTTCGTCAGCCTCATTAATGACACTTATGTAACATTTATTTTTTTTATCACTCTCGAAGTCATTTGTATGGTGATGTGACATACCACCATTACCACCACAGTCACCACAACCACTATCATTACCATAGCCACTATCACCACCATTACCACAGCCACTACCACCACTATTACCACAGCCACTACCAAAACCATTACCACTACCATTACCACAGCTAGTACCACCACCATTACCACAGCCACTACCAAAACCATTACCACTACCATTACCACAGCCACTACCACCACCATTGCCACAGCCACTACCAAAACCATTACCACTACCATTACCACAGCCACTACCACCACCATTACTACAGCCACTACACCACCATCACCAGCAGGACGTCACATACACTTGTGATACCCAGATCCCTGGAGGTGCTCGAGGTAGCGAGCGAGGGAGGGAGTACCTCTCACACACCCGGTCACTTCCACGAAATAGATCGACCCCGACTCTTGCGCTTCTCGGGACTGCTGACACCGGTAAATGGGTCCGATGCTGCTTTATCGGCCGGATATTAACCCTTGGCGAAGCACCGGCTCAAACCCCTGCACCTCACTGGCTTGCTGGGGAGGAGGTTGGCTTCAGCTGAGTGGCATAGTTATATCCTAGAGTGTGTGCCTCCCTGGCTGTGCTCTCGTGTTCTGTCCTTGCCCCGTGTCTTTTCTCTTGTGTATGCACACACACACACACACACACACACACACACACACACACACACACACACACACACACACACACACACACACACACACCAGATGTATGTGTGTGTGGCGATTGTGGTGACTCCTCTCACAGACGTTATCCCAGCCCCCTCACCATAGTGCTGATGAGGTCCTGTGCAACCGTGTTGCTGCTGATTTTGCTGCTGCCTCATGATGCTAATACAGCCGCGCTCAGCATGGTACCGCAGCTGTCTCACCGAGCAGTAGTGCAGCTGCTGCCCCATGAACCATGTTGCAGTGACTGTCTCACTCACCACAGTGCAGCTGCTGCCCCTGCTAACCATCGTACACCTGCTGCTCACGACCAGTGTTACAGCTGTTATACAGCTGAGAACTGTGCCTCGGCTGCCAGTCTGTCGTGATGTCCCTGTCATTTCTCGCACCACACGGATATTGCTACCGTCCCCTCCCATCATGGTGCATCCTTTGACCAGCTTCAAGGTGCTCACGCAGCCCAGCAGCCCCGAGTGTACCACCAAGCTCCATGTAAAAGACCGGGAAGTTAAAAGCAAAGCTGGTAAAAACCTCGGAGGCAGAATAGATCCTGGCGACCAATCTGTAAGGGGAGAAAGTTTATGTAGATATCAAAGATTCCAGCGAACGTGCAGGAGAAACTGCGTTTGGAGATGTTGCATTAGAGTCGGGGAGATAAGAAGCAGCATCAGTGCTATACAGATTCATATCCTTAGATCGCACAAAAGACTCTCCCCTCATGCCTTGCCCAACATTCCGGGGCTTCCCTCGTCAATGGCCCTATTGAGCCGACTTCCCTCATTCAAGATATTTTTTTTTCGCTCATGGCTAATGACTAGGAGGAGAGGTATAGGTTCGCCAGGCAAGGAGACAAGTTTATGCACCAGATGTAAGTGAAGACGTGAGCAGAGGACGTTGGTAGACCATTATCATCATCAGTCCCTTCATCTGGCACAGGGCAGACGAAGCCAACCATTAGCTAACGCACCGAGGCCAGAGGAGGTGACGTAGTTGTGGAGTGGCTGACCGAGGAGACAGACAACAACCCGGATGTAGAGGAAGCTCCTCCCGGACTTGTTAATTTGGATGACATTATCAGTCAGTCAGTTGATTAACCGGAAACAGCTGGTAAATACTAATTACTTTCTCTACCTGATAGTTTGCGTTACAATGGAACAAACTATTGAGGTGATTACATTCAAGAATAGTATCAGAATGAAAAGAGACGATGATGTCATCAGCTTGTATCAAGGATATCAAGTGGCATTCTCATTTGACTATCAGATGCTGCTTGGTGGCTTTCTCAGGGGGCGCTTTGTACTGTAAGACGGCAGTGAAAACCAGTCCACGCCGGGTCCCGGTGATGACCAGTCCACGCCGGGTCCTGGTGATGACCAGTCCACGCCGGGTCCTGGTGATGACCAGTCCACGCCGGGTCCGGTGATGACCAGTCCACGCCGGGGTCCTGGTGATGACCAGTCCACGCCGGGGTCCTGGTGAAGGCCAGTCCACGCCGGGTTCTGGTGATGACCAGTCCACGCCGGGGTCCTGGTGAGGGCCAGGCAACGCACGGTTTCAGTGGGGGCCATTCCACGCTGAGTCCCAGTTGGGCTAGTCCTTGCCGGGTAAGGGCTGGTCAACGCCGAATCCCAGTGAGGGCCAGCCCACGCCAGGTCCTGGTGGTGAAGGTCAGTCAACGCAGAGTTTCGGTGAGGGCCAGACAGCGCTGGGAACTGGTGGGAACCATTCCACGGTAGGTTCCAGTGGAGGTTACTACGCGCCAATCCCCGATTGGGTCAGTCATTACTGTGTTTCGGTGGGGCTGTCAGTCAACGCCGAAGCCTTGTGAGGGCACGTCAACGCCAGAGTAGGATTTGGGGGGGGGGGGGGGGTCCTTACCTCAAGGACAGGGAGGAGCGGGGGAAAGTCCTCACTCTAAGGACTGAGGTAGGAGGTCAGGAGGAGTCCTTACCCCAAGGACTGGTGTGGGGGACTGGGTAGGTCCATACGTCAAGGCCATTTTTGGTAGGGCTTTTTTTTTGTGTGTGTGGGGGGGAGGGCGTTGGAGGAGGTCCTAACATCAAATATTGTAAATTCAGATGTTTATAATGATTTATTGATTACAATTCCCACATTGTAACAAAGCCCAGAAAAAAAGGCGAATGCGCAGTTTATCATGCCAGTATGTTAATTAGGAATTTGGATGAAAATTCTCATAAAGCATATCAAATAGGTGTTTAAAAAAAAAACCATCTGAATTTTCATTTATAAACAGAACAACAAATCTTCAAAAAAGATCGTAGTGAGAGTTTAAGATACATATCATGTGTGTGTCTGGCATGAGTAATACCGCTGGATGTTTAACACGCAGAAACCAGAAGTATTCTAGGGCACTTGTGCACCCCGGCCGTCCGCTCGGCCTTCGACATGAGCGCGAGTGCGACAAGATGTTCGGTGAGCTTCTACGTCCCAGGGATACTCATATACGGGAGTCGGTCGGAAACTCTGATTTCTTCTCCTATTAATGGTAAGCTTTGAAACGTTTAGCCTTCTCATCTCTTCACCTAACAGATCTGACTTGCACCTATTTAAAAAAGGCAGTTTTTTCCACATCTTACACACACACACACACACACACACACACACACACACACACACACACACACACACACACACACACGCCTCCCCAGTCTGGTCGTCCTCATTAACAGCCATAGTAAGGTACCAGCCGGAAAGAGTACAGCAAAGAGCATGGAGATCTACTTACCAAGAAGCCCTCATCTCGCTGGACCTGTCCACCCGATCCGACCAGCACCGACAGCTCACATGGCAGTTTGGAAATAAACTTCTGATACGCCCCCGTCACCGAGACCTCACTTGCCCCATGCCCCCACCCCAACGGACCGCCATCCGTTCCCACCGTCGACTTGTACCAGTGATATCTGGTGGTACACACAGCTGTAAGAACAAATCCTATACTTACCACTATGAACGTCATAAATAATTGACGAACAACAAGTACATAGTGGTGTAGCGGATAGCGTTTCTGACCGTGACGCATGCACGGCCCGCCCAGGGTCGAGCGCATAAGTTCCAGTCCTGATTGTGGCAGTCGGTCCACAGTCAACCCAGCTGTTCATCCACTCCTTGGGGTTGGTCGATAAAATGGGTATCCAGCCCAGCCTAGGGTATATATATATATATATATATATATATATATATATATATATATATATATATATAGATAGATAGATAGATAGATAGATAGATAGAGAGATAGAAATAGAGAGAGAGAGAGAGAGAGAGAGAGAGAGAGAGAGAGAGAGAGAGAGAGAGAGAGAGCGTTAATGGGCTGGCCTTAGGGTCTTAGCTGCCCGTGCCGTCACAGGTGACAAAAGAAAACAGCTCAGTTTTCTGTTAGTTAACTTGTCAAATATGTCAGCTTCTGTATTACTGTAACTATGCATCGCTTAATGTTCAACTAATTATCACTAAGTGCATAATGTATTTACTTTGCAAACCTTCCTGTATATCATATTTTCTTTTTACGTTAGTGGCTCCAGTCACTAATAAAAGCCAACATCGAGGCCGGGACTTGATTTATATAAGAAGTTAAATGAAAGGTAAGACACAAAGTATTTACGAATTTTGGATGAAGTGAAAAGGCTGTCTGTGAAAACGCTCCAGGTCATAGTTATTGAGAAAGACTTGAGAGCGTTAAAGGTTCCAAATTTTCGAGGGGTAGGGAAAGAAACAGTTATCAAAACAGCCCACCCTTGAGTTGCCAACGGCTATACAGTAACCATGTGAGGCAGCAGCTTGCCGAGTATTTCCTGGTCTAGCAAGTGGTGGGGGCTCACAAGTACTCGCTATTGGGAGAAAAAACCAGGGTAATACATATATAAGAGGGATTGTAAACTAACCTTGCGGCGTAGGGCAAGTGGGTCAAGTTTTGAGGTAAGCCTGTCAAAGTGCACAAGTCGTACCGCTTTCCATTCAGCTAGACCTACCCCAGATGTGAGGCAGTACTCCGTACCTGCACGGATCAGTCCTATGTATAAACGGAACAGTTTGTTCAAAAGAAAAGAAATTTCGACACCTAAACAGAACTCACAGTTTCTTAAAGGCAGACTTAGCTACTCTGACTATGCAAATGTACCTCACTCACGTGCTTATCCAAAGCTTGGAAATATCCAGCCCCACCTTGTTCTTAAGCTCTTTTATGAGTGGTTAATTAGTTACTATTATAACCTCCTCGTTATATCGTAATATCAAACTTTGTATTTTCAGCTTACATTCAATAAACCGTTCAACTTTCTCATTGAATTTGGCCCTGTGGTAATTATCAGTAAAATTGAATTATATATATATATATATATATATATATATATATATATATATATATATATTTATATATATATATATATATATATATATATATATATATATATATATATATATATATTATCCCTGGGGATAGGGGATTAAGAATACTTCCCACGTATTCCCTGCGTGTCGTAGAAGGGGACTAAAAGGGGAGGGAGCGGGGGGCTGGAAATCCTCCCCTCTCGTTTTTTTTTTTTTTTTAATTTTCCAAAAGAAGGAACAGAGGGGGCCAGTTGAGGATATTCCAAAAAAGGCCCAGTCCTCTGTTCTTAGCGCTACCTCGCTAACGCGGGAAATGGCGAATAGTTTAAAAGAAAGAAGATATATATATATATATATATATATATATATATATATATATATATATATATATATATATATATATATATATATATTATCCCTGGGGATAGGGGAGAAAGAATACTTCCCACGTATTCCCTGCGTGTCGTAGAAGGCGACTAAAAGGGGAGGGAGCGGGGGGCTGGAAATCCTCCCTTCTCATTATTTTTTTTTAATTTTCCAAAAGGAACAGAGAACGGGGCCAGGTAAGGATATTCCCTCAAAGGCCCATTCCTCTGTTCTTAACGCTACCTCGCTAACGCGGGAAATGGCGAATAGTTTAAAAAAAAAAAAATATATATATATATATATATATATATATATATATATATATATATATATATATATATATATATATATATATATATATATATATATATATATATACATGGGCATTCACCAGTAGGTAGTCTGTAAGACCAGGACCCCATAATACAAGTCATATTTTGCAAGTGTTTAAAAGCTGAAGATTTACACATCAGTTTGTACGATGGTGGTAATTGACTTGAGTACCCACGTGGGGAAAATGTTTATCGTCGGTAGATATGCAAAAATGTTCAGCCATTTCCAACTCATGCGTGAAGGAAAGTTTGGTGTGTGCCAGGATATGCAATTTGTCCAACACTTTTCTTGGGCAAAGTTTATGGCCAGGCTGCTCTCCCATGTTGGTTAGTCCATTACTACTGAAGACAGGCATTTTATTTCCTAGTTTAACATTCAGTGGTGGGCTTGCTACATGGGACAAGAAATTTAATTGACATGGATTTACCAGCAATTCTCCGTCTCTCTCTCTCTCTCTCTCTCTCTCTCTCTCTCTCTCTCTCTCTCTCTCTCTCTCTCTCTCTCTCTCTCTCTCTCTCTCTCTCTCTCTCTAAGGTAGGTAGAAGGTGGTAGGCAGCCACAGACCAGGAAGGTTCTCTCTCTCTCTCTCTCTCTCTCTCTCTCTCTCTCTCTCTCTCTCTCTCTCTCTCTCTCTCTCTCTCTCAAGTAGGTAGAAGGTGGTAGGCAGCCACAGACCAGGAAGGTAATCTTACCGGCACTGCCTGCCTGGGTATTGGTAGGGTTACACAAAGGAATACAATGGAATTCAAATAGCACTGGACCACTGGTTCCTTTCGAAGCTGTTTGTGATAGTGGAAGACATCAGAAACTCACAGACTAGTGTGGTAAAAGGTAGGATGCATATAGATGATTTAAAGAGTTTAAACCTACAAAGTGTCAGTTTGGCTGTGGAGGCGCAAATAATGAAAGTCGTGGATTTGAAGCGAAATATACACCAAGTCTGTTGTTAAACGTATGTATAGCGCTGGTTTCAACCACTCTACCAGGGGAATTGTTCCCTATGTTAACAATCCTGTTGAAGAAAGAGTACGTCGCTTTGTTCGTGGTGGGTTTGTATCCATGACTACGAGTTAAATCAGACTGTTCAAGGTTGAGACAATTTGATAGATTAATTTATTAGATCGCCTCTTAATCTTCTCTTTTCTAAGTTGAATAGATTCAAGTCGTATAATCTTATCTCAATATGATTTGCTTCTTAGTCCAGGAATCATCTTAGTTGCTTGACGCTGTACTCTCTCCTCTCTGTCTATTCCTTTCTTAAGGTAGGCTGACCAAAACTGCCTTCTCGTTTCATCTACCAATATGTAAATCTTTTCCCTTATTTATATTAGAATTCATTTGCTACTTATGAGCCCAGTTCGTCATTGTAACCATGTCAATTTGAAGGTGTAGACGTTCACGTTCATTTGTAGATTTATTACTCACCTTTATATCATCATCGGATTTGATATTATGCAATGCAGTCCATTATCAGTCATTAATATGTATAAGAAAGAGAACCGGTCCCTAGACTGACCCTTGCAGCACTCCACTTGTTACGTCTAACCATTCTGGGGCTTGACCATTAATCACCACTCATTGTTAAAGGCCAGTTAACCAATTTCCTATCCAATAAGGTACAACCCCATCACCACCTACTGCGTGGCGACCGCTACGCAGTAGGGTTGGGTTCAAGTACTGGTACACGTACGTACTTGAGGACGCGATTTCTTGTTCTTGTAATTAAACTTGGACTTTGGGGATGTGTGAAATTTCAGAATAATTGTACTTGTACACTATCCGTATGAACCTCATTAAAAGAAGTTTTTTCAAGTACAGTTTAGTACATTCTTGTCCCACCAACCAGACCTCAGGTCTTATGTCGATGGTATGCAGCACTCGTGTCCAGATTGAAAATAGAAAAATCGATAGAAAAATAGTTTTAAAATCATTAAGACGATAAGGTGCTGAGCTCGGGCTTTGGGGATAGAAGAACCCCAAAGACTTCACCAGGTAAGGCGTATCGATGAGCCTCCATTTTGGACACAAGGTTTAGATTTGGTCGAGGGTTCTTGTCCTGTGGAATAAAGGCAACACCGAAGATCTCACTAACAGCACACAGGCCTACGTTCTCATATACTTGGTTAGAACATTTTCAGCCGCTGTGTCAAAGCCCATTTCGCTATTCAAGAGGAATAGAAGCTGTTCAGTGTCGGGGTTCATCACCCCACTAACACCAGATGTCAGGCAAAGGCAAGATGAACACATACTTTAATCAACCTTGCCTCTCAGGGAATGTGATGCACTAACATTATAGTAATGGACGTAGGAACATTTCTCCAAGTTGGCCCACGATGGTCCCAGAGGTACTCGGCTGTTCCTAGGTCTTGGGGAACAGTAGGAAGGACGCTTATGAGTGGACGAAAGGTGTCTCGCCCCGGGAGGTGTTGCCATATCACAGAAAATAACTTTAGAGCTGCGATGTCCGTAGAATGTAGTGATGATCTCCGATAGAGTCCGTAAGACGAAATCCATAGTAATCATACGAGTTTCAGTTAGATTCTTTTTCCTTTTGACCTGTGATATTAGTGTATATTAAAGCAGACCTGGCCAGTTCTGTTGATAGATGGAATTCAGTTGATAGGTGTTTGTTTAACTGTAGCATTCAACACATAACTGGTGTCGTAAATCAGTATTTGTGGAATGAGAAAAGACCATCATTGATATACAGTATCTAAGTAATGGAAAAAGTTGATATATATATTAATGAAATACATTTTCGAGGCAAAAAAAGAAAAAAAAGAAGATACGTACTTGCTTATTGCCCAAGGAATCCCTGATATATTTCATGAGGCTGCGCTCAGGAAGCCAGCCACGTCCACCGAGCGGGACTGTAGGTGATCCAGTACAGTGATGTGTGTGTGCGTCTATGATGTGAGGAGAGTACAAGGCAATGGAGTAGTAAGTACTTGGTGTCTCGATTGTGCTAGTTGCATCGTGGGCATGAAAGGGTCTTGGGATATGTTGAAGCGGTGGTTGTAGTGTCATTCGGGATTGGCTGATGTCCTGAGAGGATGTGCCCTTGTACCTACAACGAGAGAACTGGTCCTTGGAAACAACAGGTACTGCTTGATGGACGTGTCCGGAGAAAAAGCTGCACTTGTACTTTTACTTGGCTCTTTCTGAAGTACTTGGACTGAAAAGGGCGACCACTTGAACCCAACCCTGCAACGCAGAGTCACCAGTTTCAATGGCCGTCCAGTTTCACTCCTTTGGCCCTGGTTGTTGTCTCCTCTTTCGGCCTCACCCGCACGTGGGCGGCTGCTGGCACTCACTCCACAAACATACAATCTCTCCTCCTCCTTCACGCCTAACGTAACACTTGACAACACATCACTCGCGCCTTCGTAAGGCTAGATTTTCCGGCGGTGAGCGTTACGAGCTACACCCGACCTTTCGGCAAAGATCTCGTCGTAAGTGTTCGTAAGTGCTTGTAGGTTCTCTCTCTCCCCCCCTCTCTCTCTCTCTCTCTCTCTCTCTCTCTCTCTCTCTCTCTCTCTCTCTCTCTCTCTCTCTCTCTCTCTCTCTCTCTGACGGGTATCCAGCAGACACAGTAACTCCTCAAACGGTTGAACAGGTAACCCAGAGTCAACACAGACCGTCCTGTACGGTAGAGCGAGTAACCAACAGGTAACAGACAACACAGACTCTTTGGCCAATAAAATCTGACGTTTGATCTTTCATCTCTGAATCCTCCCTCCCTCCCCTTCGCTCTCTCTCTCTCTCTCTCTCTCTCTCTCTCTCTCTCTCTCTCTCTCTCTCTCTCTCTCTCTCTCTCTCTCTCTCTCTAACCCCCGTACCCCCCAACACCAACCCCCCCTCACCCCCCCCCCCCAAGCGCCCCTTTGACCTTCAGTGATCTTTTATGTTGAATGTAAAGGTCATAACCTGTATAAACCTTCCATGCTCTCTCATCAGCAGTTTATTGGGAAGGGGTCACCTTGACCAAAAGGTCACCTTGAAAGCAACTGACCTTTGACCCGGGAATCTGATCTGCCGTGTCCTGTAAGTCGTAAGAGAGCGATGCATATGTGTATTAGGTCAATGCTCAGGCAGGGAGACTTGACTCTCAGGTATGTCATCGCCATTAGGGCCCTTCTTCATCTTCCACTCACCATCTAGGAATCTTTCCTCGCCTCTCTTTCACCACTCGATGCCCATCATCGGCTCCACGTCACCATTAGAAGCAGTTTCTCACCTTCCACTCACCATTAGAAATCTTTTCTTAGCTTTCTTCCACCACGAGGAAGCTTTCCTCAGCTCTCTTTCACTATTAGAAGCATTTCTCACCTTCCACTCACTTTGCTCAGCTTTCCTTCACCGCTAGAAGCATTCCTCAGCTTCCCATCGCCATTAGAAGCCTCCCTCAGTTTCTCGTCTTTCTAGGAGAAACCTTTCCTCAGCTTTCTTTCACGCTGAAAGCCTTCCTCAGCTTCCCCCTGCCACTAGAAACATTTTCTCAGCTCTAATTCACCACTAGAAGCTTTCTTAGCTCTCCATCACCACTAGGACCCTTCCTCAGCTTCCCTTTATTACTAGAAACCTTCCTCGGCATCCTCTCACCCTTAGGGCCTTATCTCATCTTTCCTTCATTATTGGGACTCATCCTTAGCTCCCCTTCAATGTTAGAGCTCATCCTCAGCTTCCCATCACTGCTAGGGCCCATCATCAGCTTCCTTTCACTGCTAGGGGTCATCCTCAGCTTCCCTTCACTGCTAGGGGTCATCCTCAGCTTCCCTTCACTGCTAGGGCGCATCCGCAGCTTCCCTTCACTGCTAGGGCGCATCCTCAGCTTCCCTTCACTGTTAGTGGTCATCCTCAGCTTCCCTTCACTGCTAGGGCGCATCCTCAGCTTCCCTTCACTGCTAGGGCGCATCCGCAGCTTCCCTTCACTGCTAGGGGTCATCCTCAGGTATCCTTCACTACCAAGACCCTTCTTCAGTTTTCCTTCATCTTGTGTCCAGTTGTAAACAGAAACTAACCACAGGAGGCTGGAAACAGAAGCAGAGATCCGGTAAATACCCGTTAAGACTGAGGGGTGTTAGTGTTGTGATGTTGTGAGGGTTATTAGTGTTGTGATGTTGTGAGAGTATAGGTAATGCGTGAGGGGTATTAGTGTTGCGATGTTGTGAGGGATGTTAGTGTTGTGATGTTGTGAGGGTTATTTGTGTTATGATGTTGTGAGAGTATAGGTAATGCGTGAGGGGTATTAGTGTTGCGATGTTGTGAGGGATGATAGTGTTGTGATGTTGTGAGGGGTATTTGTGTTATGATGTTGTGAGAGTATAGGTGATGCGTGAGGGGTATAAGTGTTGTGATGTTGTGAGAGTATAGGTGATGCGTGAGTGGTATTAGTGTTGTGATGTTGTGAGAGTATAGATGATGCGTGAGGGGTATTAGTGTTGTGATGTTGTGAGAGTATAGGTGATGCGTGAGGGGTATTAGTGTTGTGATGTTGTGAGAGTATAGGTGATGCGTGAGGGGTATTAGTGTTGTGATGTTGTGAGAATATAGATGATGCGTGAGGGGTATTAGTGTTGTGATGTTGTGAGAGTATAGGTGATGCGTGAGGGGTATTAGTGTTGTGATGTTGTGAGAGTATAGGTGATGCGTGAGGGGTATTAGTGTTGTGATGTTGTGAGAGTATAGGTGATGCGTGAGGGGTATTAGTGTTGTGATGTTGTGAGAGTATAGGTGATGCGTGAGGGGTATTAGTGTTGTGATGTTGTGAGAGTATAGGTGATGCGTGAGGGGTATTAGTGTTGTGATGTTGTGAGAGTATAGATGATGCGTGAGGGGTATTAGTGTTGTGATGTTGTGAGAGTATAGGTGATGCGTGAGGGGTATTAGTGTTGTGATGTTGTGAGAGTATAGGTGAGTGTTTCATCTCCAGTATGATAAAGATTGTGATAACTGCCGAGCATAGTGAGGATTGTGTGGATTGGTACACAATGAGGACTGTGTAGTGTTGCACATTGAGGCTTCGTTGACAGGTGTACTTTGAATACACACACACACACACACACACACACACACACACACACACACACACACACATATATATATATATATATATATATATATATATATATATATATATATATATATATATATATATATTTTTTTTTTTTTTTTTTTTTCTTTCAAACTATTCGCCATTTCCCGCGTTAGCGAGGTAGCGTTAAGAACAGAGAACTGGGCCTTTGAGGGAATATCCTCACCTGGCCCCCTTCTCTGTTCCTTCTTTTGGAAAATTAAAAAGAAAAGAAAATAATGAGAGGGGAGGATTTCCAGCCCCCCGCTCCCTCCCCTTTTAGTCGCCTTCTACGACACGCAGGGAATACGTGGGAAGTATTCTTTCTCCCCTATCCCCAGGGATCGTATATATATATATATATATATATATATATATATATATATATATATATATATATGTGTGTCTGTGTGTGTGTGTGTGTGTATATATATAAAATGAAATGTGTGGCGGGGTGGCGGCGGAATGGATGAAGGCAGCATGTACAAATATGTACATGTGTATATATGTATATTTCTGTGTATGTATATGTATTTATACGTTGAAATTTACAGGTATGCATATGTGCGTGTGTAGGCGTTTATGTATATACATGTGTATGTGGGTGGGTTGGGCCATTCTTTCGTCTCTTTCCTTGCGCTACCTCACTAATGCGGGAGACAGCGACAAAGTATAATGAAATATATAATATATATATATATATATATATATATATATATATATATATATATATATATATATATATATATATATATATATATATATATATTCGTATTTGCTTTTCTCAGCTAAACAAGAGCTTAGCGTTGAAGACCAGACAAAATGAGTTTTCTAGATAGAAATCCTCTCTTGTCTACGCATCTTTTTTTTTTCTTTCTTCGTCTTAGAAAGTAATATAGGCTTTCGTGGTGTCGTGGTTAGCGTTCCTGACTGTGACGCATTCACGGGCTGCCAAGGATAAAGTCAAGCCAGCAGTTCATCCACCCCTGGGTGTTGGCTGATTAGATGGGCATCTGGCTCAGGGTAGGATATATATATATATATATATATATATATATATATATATATATATATATATATATATATATATATATATATAGATAGATAGATAGATAGATAGATAGATAGATAGATAGATGGACAGTTATACTGCCGACTTATTTGCGGTAATCTACTTGTGAAATATGCATGAGAATCCAGTCAGACTTCCAACATGTAATACCAGGTGGTCGTCAGCAGCTTAGAAGTAAATCATGATGAATATTTCAAGACATATTATGAGTGGTGAATGTCAGCGGGTGAATTGTCAGCCCTGTATAGAGCCAATCTGCTGACAGAGCGAGGTCAGCTGCGATCTTGTGTAATATTACAGTATACATGGACGTATCTGCTTTAAAAGTACCAGTGTTCTATCTCTCTCCCTCTCCCTCATCGTTAGCAGCGTAGCAAGTTATGGAATATATATATATATATATATATATATATATATATATATATATATATATATATATATATATATATATATATATATATATATATATATATATTGATATTGTCTCAGTGTGCCAGAATTTCTATTCCCCCCCCCCCTCTCTCTCTCTCTCTCTCTCTCTCTCTCTCTCTCTCTCTCTCTCTCTCTCTCTCTCTCTCTCTCTCTCTCTCTCTCTCAGTTTTCTCACAGCTAAGTCTGATGGCCACTTGTCGCTGTAACTGTAACATATGTTATCTATTCTCCGTTACCCATGCTGGTCGTGGAGCGCGTTTGGTCCGGCCTGGCGTGCCCCACGGGCAGTACACTGGTGTCTTCTGTGTTCTCTCTCTCTCTCTCTCTCTCTCTCTCTCTCTCTCTCTCTCTCTCTCTCTCTCTCTCTCTCTCTCCCCTCAGTCCTTATGGTGTCATTGTCAAATCCGGGACACCATTGACCTTTTTTTTAACGTGGAAAGGTCAGGCCTAACCGTAGGTCACGCCTGACCGTAATGACCCCAAACTAGGGGACTTGCCCCGACCTTTTACCTCAGAGAAGGTCAAGTGGACAAGTTGCCTGACTGATCCACGGCACATTACCTCCGCTGGATGGTCCGCCGACCTCTCGCTAGCCGTGTTAATGCAGCAGGTCTCGGGTGGGCTTGCTTGGGAGGGTGGGAGGTGTGGAAGGTCAGAGCAGAGAGAGAATAACGCTCTCTCTCTCTCTCTCTCTCTCTCTCTCTCTCTCTCTCTCTCTCTCTCTCTCTCTCTCTCTCATCACAGGATGAACCTTATGTGTGTGTGTGTGTGTGTGTGTGTGTGTCTCACTCTCTTCCACTTCGGGGGCGGCTGTCTCATCCCACGAGGCCTAGGGGTAATGGTGCTTGTCCAACATGCTTTAAGTTTACTCCTTTAGGCACGATGGTACTATAGCCTTTGGCCTCGACGGTACTGCTCTTGACTGTGACGGTACTGCCCTTGAGCACGACGGTATAGCCTTTGGCCACGACAGTACGGCCCTTGACCATGACGGTGCTGCCCTTGAGCACGACGGTATAGCCTTTGGCCGCGACAGTACGGCCCTTAACCATGACGGTGCTGCCCTTGACCACGACGGTGCTATAGCCTTTGGCCGCGACAGTACGGCCCTTAACCATGACGGTGCTGCCCTTGAGCACGACGGTATAGCCTTTGGCCACGACTGTATGGCCCTTGACCACGACGGCGTTGCCCTTGAGCACGACAGTAATGCCCCTAAGCACGACGGTGTGATCTTTAGATGTGATGGCATATCTAAGACCAGGCCATCATACCGCTGCGCTCAAGCGCCCAAGGAGATAGATATTTTCCAAAGGTACAAGGTACAAATGTCATTAACATTTACAGAACGTTCATCTTTCTCTGGTGTTGTGATACTTTGTGTTTCTTAGTTTGTGTTGCCACAACGTGAAATTAAGCGCGGAACTTGATTGATAAAAGATGTAAAGTAGAACTTTTGATATCAAAGGAGGTGGATTAAGTATTCTTAACATAGACATAGAAATGGCTGTTGACTCTACAAAATGAGGTCCTTCATGATATCTATATCTATATCTATATATTGGACAATCACATGTTTACCAAATGGCGTCCTAGCTTCGTATCTTCGATGTATATCAACTGACTGTTACATTTCTCTCTTGTGTCTCCCCTGATGATGTGATTATTACACGAAAGTGCACTTGGGAACTTTTCATGTTTCATTTTCCCCGTGGACTCATAGGAATATCTATCTATCTATCTATCTATCTATCTATCTATCTATCTATCTATCTATCTATCTCTCTCTCTCTCTCTCTCTCTCTCTCTCTCTCTCTCTCTCTCTCTCTCTCTCTCTCTCTCTCTCTATATATATATATATATATATATATATATATATATATATATATATATATATATGTATGTATGTATATATATTCATTCGTATCTATTTATTATATTTGATCGCCGTTTCCCGCTTCAGCGAGTTAGCGCCAGGAAAAGAATAGAAATCCGTTCTTCGGAACGCGGTGGTACGGACTGAAACCGTGCGACAAATTTTCGACGAGGTGTTGAAGACATGTGGAAGACTTGTAAAGAAAACACAAACCTTCGATGCAGTTATTAAGGTCTTCCGACCCTACGTCTTTTAGCTCCAATGAAATTCTCTCATATGTCTTCTCTGTTTAATGGCCAATATAAGTGCGATGATATGGTATGACCAGCGTGAATTAATCGTATGATTGGCTACCTCGGCGCTGTAAGCAGAAACATGTCTATATCTTACTGGTTTATCTTTTTTTTTTCATGTTTCGTTGAAATGTACGTGTTTGTGACTGGGTAAATCTGGCTCGCAAATATCTTGGGCATTGGAATGTGTAAATTGATATCTTTTAATGGTGCCAATCTTGAATATCCTCCATCCCCTTAAAGCTTGGCAGATATTGAAAAGATATATATATATATATAAGAAAAAAATTAGGTCGGTTTGGAAGTAACTCTAAACCCTTCTCCCCTCGTTTTATGTATCTCTATAGTGGGAAATTTTCCCCTCGCCCTCCAAATTAAAAAATTAATTTTCCTTTGTGTTACCCGTGGCCATGCGTGACAAAATGCCATAAGGATATTTCACGTTGTTTTAAAAGAGGCACGTTAAATAGACACGTATGAAAGCGAATGCCAGTGAACAGCGAATATGCCAGTGGGTAAATACGCAAACGAATCCAATTAAACATTAATATCAACATGGTTCTCCCCGTCATATGCAGTGTTGCTCTCGTTTCATCTATTTTCTCGATTATTCTTGTTTTTTCTTTCTTTTTTTTTTTGTCACCCCCTCCACCACCACCATAACCTTTGCTTCGTGATACTTTCTCATGGCCTGAGTCGTCTCTGTGAGTTCTCCTGGACACCGCTGTCAGCGTTGCATCCTCGGCGACATGCACAAGACGACCTACGCTGCTGGAGGATGGGGCCTCCCTCGTACACAACTCAGACCAGTGGTTAAGCTGTGGGGGACCTAAAGGTTAGACCTCGACGAAAATTCCGTCGTTTATTGGAAAACTGAAGGGCAGGCTAGACCCTTGAAAAATATATATCTGTCACATTTCCTTGAAGTCTCTCTCTCTCTCTCTCTCTCTCTCTCTCTCTCTCTCTCTCTCTCTCTCTCTCTCTCTCTCTCTCTCTCTCGCATCACCCACAGTCATTCCCAGCTGCTCGACGGACCTCTCCTCCACACGCTCCTGATGATGATTTGACGGATTCGAATCGAAACGTTGAGAGAACCCTGAGAGGTATCTTACACAACCTCCCCACCTAAATATAAAAAAAAGATATTAGAAAACGTGAAAGTTTCAAAAGGAATATAATTACAACCCAGTTATCTGGTCATACCAATAGTATATATATATATATATATATATATATATATATATATATATATATATATATATATATATATATATATAGCTAGATAGATATACATACAGGTGTTACGAGAGTCCGCCTAGAAATGGTTACACCTCGAGGGGAAAGTGACCTTGAACGAGGCTGCGTCATAGTTACTGGCGTGTAAGAAGTACAGTCGCACTGGCTTACTTCTTTTTCCGAAGTAGCCCATCATTCCCCCTGCTCATAGCTTGGACTTCAGCCTGGAAATCGCAGGAACCTCGTGCATGAGTTCCTTGGGATGTAATGACAGTGATTCTAAGAGGTGCTTGTTGTGCTGCATCTTGCACCGTCTTGATTGTCCCGTCATTATCATCGTATGTAGTTGCTCCGGTGCGTCAGAATTCTGAGGAGGATTGTATATTACCGGCACGAGTAGCCACTTCTTTCCTTCAATGGCTCTTCCCGGTATTAAGAGGGTCATTCCCTCATCATCTTTCTCTTCTCTTTCCCTTTCTTGCTGTAATGTACCTCTCTGGTCTGAACAGGAAAGATCCTGTAAGTTATATCCACCAGAACCCAAAAAAATCGGGTGCATTTTCCACTAGTTCGATCAGTGAATTCTAGCTCTTTACCTTTTACTTCTTTTCCATCTGCATTGGCATACATTATTCTCAATCTGACGTTTTTGTCACTTTGATGTTCCTGACCTCTTGACAGCAGTAGGTAGGGCTGGTTTGATCCTCTTGCCTCATTTGGTGTCTGCCATCTTTTTGCCCTCTGACTCCATCCTTTTGTTTTCCCCTCTCCCTTCCTTTCGGCCTATTATCTCTGATGAATACCCTACTGAATTCCACCTCGTTTCCAAGGCTTTTAACCTAACTAGATCTTTCTGGGTAGATGACTCCACATCGAAAGTTAACATAGGCTGCTTATTTCCTTCTGTCATGATTATGTCTAAAAGATCTTTCTTTAATCACAGAAACTGCGTCCGCCATTTGGATAGCCTCAAGCATTCTTCTAATCAGTATTTCTTTTTTTTTTACTCCTTTCTTTTTTGTCTTGAGTGAAATATTCTCCAATACGAAAAAATCATCTTTGATTTACGTCGACCAGTTAGTTACCAGCTTTGCATATCTTTCTAACTGTGGCGCCACCCTGTTATCTGCAAAATCCCTCAGTGTTGATTCGTCAGCTGCAATACCTTTAACCTTCTCTGATATCTTCCCTTTTGCTAACAAACACTGATCATGCATCCTCTGCACTTTTCTAAACCTTTAGTCAGCCAGGCCATGAATTTCGCCGATTGTTCCACCTCCCACATATCATCCTTCTACAACTTCATTGAATTTCCCTTGTACCTTTTTTTCACTGCCTCAAGGTGATCTCTCCCACTGCATCAGTCTTTATGGTCTGAGTCTCTGATCAATCCCCAAAAATTGTGGGTTTATGATAATCATTTGATTACCCTTAGTATGTCACTGGGAGAGAGTTTTGCTCTCGTTTTGCCCCGTCTGTTAACCTTGCGTACACACACACACACACACACACACACACACACACACACACACACACACACACACATACACACACACACACACACACACACACACACACACACACACACACACACACACACACTATCCATTTATCGACAAGCCCCGGGCTGATCGCCACGCTCAGAATTCGAACCTGTACGGGTCCGACTATGGACTGGCCCATGCTAACCACTGCATCACGGAGGCCCGTGTGTGTGTGTGTGTGTGTGTGTGTGTGTGTGTGTGTGTGTGTGTTAGGGGGAGGGGTGGAGGTGACAGACATAGTGAGTCAATGTGCGTATACTGTACATGTTTGCGTGTTTACACTTGTCCTTCTTCAACCAAGGGAATTATTCTTCGATATTATATATATATATATATATATATATATATATATATATATATATATATATATATATATATATATATATATATATATATATGCTCCAATTGACTTTTTCTGTCAATGCATTTATATAGCTTTGGTCTAGAAGTAAATTCCTTGGATGATTCGGGGATTATATATGCAATAAATTACAGATTAGTCGAATACATTTGGGCATTTATGACATGAGTATTGCTGGTGACACCGTCTACACGAAGACATTGTTTTGTAACCTTGGTTTCCCAGTGGGGCTGCCTGGCCTCACTCTTAGTAGCAGGATTCGTCTAATTGCCCAACACGGATACCACGAACCGGTTGATTCCGGTACTTTGTAATAATCCGGCTAATACCACACAGATACATCGGACGGCTGATTGTGATGTGATCCGAATTCCACGCGCTCAATTTGGCTTCCCGAACTCTCCAGACTTAAAGAAATAGAGGCGAGAGAGAGAGAGAGAGAGAGAGAGAGAGAGAGAGAGAGAGAGAGAGAGAGAGAGAGAGAGAGAGGATAGCGTAATGCCAAGCTCCCACACGAGAGTTAATTCTGTCTTTTCTTGAATGTAATTCTGAGAGAAGAGCAACGGTAACCAGTACTTGAAAGTTACCGTCACGTAAACCATATTTGATTTCCTATAAACAGGAACATTTTTCCATGACGTTTTAGTTCATTCCCGTTGACCTGTAGAGTGGAGGTACGAGAGAGAGAGAGAGAGAGAGAGAGAGAGAGAGAGAGAGAGAGAGAAAAGGCCGCTCGCTTATTGGCTCGAGTGTACCCTTGAAGAGCGACGCTATTTGTGGGGAGTGAGATCATACGCAGGCAGTCCCAGGTCCGGGCGGGTGGTGGCTTGCCTCGTCCAGGCCTCTCATCTGTATATACCACCTCAGCCAGACGACTCCTTACATTTCTGTTCAGCAGTACAGGACGCGCACTTGGCCTCCGCACGTAGATCAGTCATCTCGCTATTGTTTTTAAACCTTTTTCCTCAAACGTAGTGATGTATTCATAGATGGGCCTAATATTTCGTAGCAGCGAGACCTTTTGTATTGTCTGGCGTATTTCTGTTGCTAATCTCGAGACAGCGACATGAGCTAGTGGAGAAATTGTGTTGATTCGTCTTTGGCTATATTCTTTACATCTACAGGCTGCCTCACACAGTGCAGGGGTGGAGAGTTTCGAATCCTCTCTGTGCAGCATAACATATATATGTATGTAATTTATTTCTGATTGTCGTTTTCAGCGCTTGCGAGGTGGCTCTAGTAACACGTGAGGCCCGGCCTCATTTGCTCACATTTACTCTTTAGGTGTCGTTTAAATACAACGAAACCCAACCCTCATAGATCTTTAAACCCTGGTGTTCCCTAGACCACTTCGTATGCCGTGGTTCAGCCTATTGACAGCACGTCACCCCTTGTATAGCACATCGCTCCAATTCTTTCTGTACCATGCATATCTCACACTCTCCCACATGGTCAAGCCCCAGTAACTCTCAACATAATTCATTTCATCCTTCCGTATCGTCCTTATTATCCTTCTCTCCCACTCCCTTTTCCACTCTTATTTTGACGGGTATATCAACTGAGTCAATCCCTCCTCACTCATCCTTTCCCGAGGCACTAACCATTTCAGCACACCCTGTCCAGCGGTCAAACACACCCCACTCACTATAGTACCTCTCTCTTACACTGTCATTCCTTTCTATGATGTATAGTGAGTGTATAATGAAAAATATACTGGAGATAGAAGTATATATATAGTGATTTTGATAAATATATTGAAAACTTAAGATTTACGTTTTCATATTTCCATAAAGGTGAATGATTGATATGATAATGCATAAAAGATTAGTAATTATCCATGATAAATCTTTACTATTTATGAATATCTACGGGTCCTCAACAGCGAGCCAAGAAATCCATAAGCTGATTTAAATTTGGTGAGGGTCAGGCCCTCCTGGAACTTACGAAGGGACCCTGAACTCAGAAAAAAAAGAACGTTCGTAATTGGAGACGCAATCCTCAAAACTTTCTGTTAAGCTTGGGAAATCAAAGTCGCAATCGTGATCGAAGTTGGAATCACGAACTCGGGATCGGTCGAAGTAAGGTGAGTCAGCTAACTGCCTGCTGAGGATCAGGTATAACAGGAAGAGGATCGACCTCTGAAGGAGGAGCAGATTCTCCAGTTTCAGCGATGAGAAATTCAGGTTCAGGGATCTCATGATCGACTTCTGGAGGTGCAGCAGATTCTTCAGTTTCAGCGATGGGAACTTCAGGTTCAGGGATCTCTCATGGTCGACTTGTGTGTGTTTGTGTGTAGTGGTGGTAGGATGGTTGTAATGATGCCCTCGGCAGTGAAGATGAGGGTACAGTCAAGACCATCTCATTTTCCGAGAGGCCGAACTTATTTATGATCGTACAGTGGAAGTTGGTTGCACTGAGTGTCGATGGTGATTCCCTGGTCTTTCATGAAACGTTTGTGCTTTATAATGGACGTGGACGTTTTAAGATGGTGCTTAAAGGTAAAATTATGAATGAAATTTTTTAAGGTTAGCCAATGAGCTTTGGTGTTAGCGTATAAAACTTTGGGTGTGGTCTTTCCGCAGTGCCGTGTATCTCAAATAATATATCATAATTTCATCAGACAAACGTATAGACACATATTATCTAAAAATTTTGAGGGACTGCGCCAAATGGCCATATTTCAGAACGTCGGCCAGAGCTGCGTGAGGTGGACTAAGCTGTTAGAATTAACACAGGAACATAACTTCACCTTCAGCGTTTGGTCTTCGGGTGTTCCTGAGAATAACAATTACAGTTCGTGATGTTCAGATCAAAATGATGACTGGCTAATAGTATTTCATATGATAGTTTTTCCTCTGAAAATAGTGTCAGTGGGCCCGTCCTATTGACTCATCATTAACACAATGTGTGATGAACACCAGCGACTATGGTATAGCACGAGTTTGCCTCAAGCCTCTAGAAACAGAACTGTTGTTGTTCAAGGGGCTGGTGTCCAAGTTGACATTCTCTAAACAGCATTTGGTATCTGCTTGCAGTTCAGCAGACGGTATTAATTACAGCAAACAGTGAATAGGAGAATGATGAGGTAAGTGTTATGGGCCCACTTGATAAAATACTGCAGTGTGTAATATACTGTATTTCTGGTTTACGTTTTTCTTCTTGTGTGTGTGTGTGTGTGTGTGTGTGTGTGTGTGTGGTTACCTAAGGACGCGGCCCGTTAGGCCTACGTAGTCTCCACCTCATGGCTGACCCACTATGTCGTGTCGGTATACATGTATCTTCTCTGCCTTTGATGGAACGAACGTCTACTTCTGGCGGTGGCTTTCACACCAGCGGCTATTTACAGTGTGATTGGCTGTGTGCTGACACACTCGCTGGCTTGTACGAGAACGGGCGCCCGAGATGGAAAACGGTGTTTATATCATTTTCTCTAAATATTAGTTCCTTGGCTTTTCGCCGACTTTATCTCTGCGTGTAGAATTATGGGCGAGCTTGCTAGAATCTTTCTTTCGTATCTTCCGTTGTATCTCTTCCGTCTTCACTAGGGAGAATACAGTTTATGTGACTTTAGTCTTTTCGAGTAACTTTGGTTTTTGACATGTTTTGTATGGGCTCTGTGTGCTCCCTCCCCTCGATTTAGAACACGGCGATGTCAACGTTAAGTTGATAATTCTGTCCATGTAGAATGCGTATCATGAACTGTGTCATCAACGGTCTGCATGTATGCATTTGCGGAAGAAAAGAGAACGGGGGTTATTGAGGAATTCAGATAGAGGAGTTTGTGTTTGTGTTTGAGTAGTGTAAAGCGTGATAAGGAAGAGAGAGGAAGAATAAGAGTGAAATGAAATCCGCCTATTAACCTCGTTGTCGAGTTATCTTTTGAAATATATGTCCAGACTGCATCAGAGCTATATACTTAGGTACTTGAGGGAAAGTTGCACTCAAATACTGTAGTCTACCCGGCTAAGTGAGGCCGAATTTTCTCTATATGGAAGGGTAAACTGCTTTATTTATTCAGTTTGGCCTGGGTTGTAAATAACAAAATATTATAGTTTATACCGCCGTCTTATCTGAGGATTATCAACAACTAATGGGTTTTTAGATAAGGTTTATAGACGTCAAGTACGATATTAAGGTGTGTGAAACAGCAAGAAAATGTAATTGAGTGAGTGAAAGTTGTCCATATGGTATCGTTTGTCATTCGTAATATTCGGTGACCACCATATCAAAATCATTGGCCATAAACCACACCACCAATATAAACAAGTGTGCTGTAACACTAACATAAACAACCTAACGACACCATTATGACTATCGTTCCTGGCAAACTGGCATAATCAACCACCTTAGCAAACACCACTATGGTCAGCTACCATACCACGCCTTCATAATCATTCACAGTATCAAACCACTAAGATCAGCCACTGTACTCCGCCACCTTCATCAGCCAGCGTACCACACCACTGTGATCAGCCAACATACCATGCCACCATAATCAACCAGTGTACCACATCACTGTGCTTAAACATCTCACCAAACCACCATGATTAACAACTTTACCACACCACCATGACAACCATCGTGTTTACACCACCATAAACCCACCACTGTGCCACACGACTATAATTAACCGCTGTACTACACCACCATGATCAATCACAGACTCATACCACTTTATTCGACCACCGTACCACACCACCATAATCAACCACCCTACCACACCACTACGATGAACCATTGTATTACACCCTCGTGATTAACCATCATACCACACCACCATGATCATCCACCGTAATACGCCACTTCTACCAGCCATCGTGCTACACCACTATGATCAACCACCTTACCGACACAATATTAACCGCTGAACCAAACAACCATGCTTTAAGGACTGTATATCAAGAAGGTCACCGTCTATGAGGGCAAAGTTGGGTATGTGTGGTAGGTTAGGCAAGGTAGTCTTAGCAGTGTTGCGAGGCAATGGACCTTAGATACAAAGGTACGAAAGAGGGTGACTGTGTTGAAAATGAAATATATGAAGAAAAATGTGTGGTGTTAGGAGGGCTGTTCGAGTAAGAAATGATAGGGTAAGAGAGACGTGTGGTAGCAAGAACAGTATGTATGAGAAAGGTAAAGGGTGTGGCTGAAATTGCTTGGACATATGGAAAGGATGAGTGAGGAAATTCGTATACATGTCGGAAGTGGACTGAGCAAGGAGAATGGAGAAACGTAGGAGGAGGTGGAAGGATAGAGTTGAAGATGCTTTGAGTGATCGAAGTCTGAACATGCAGGTGGGTGTAAGGCGTGCACAGGATAGAGCTAGAGAGTGGGTGTGAGCAAATGAGGCCGTTCTTCGTTTGTTCCTGGCGCTTCCACACTACTCGGCAAACGAGTGTGAAAAAAAAGATACGCATTTTCCTAGCATCTTACCATGAGCCTGAATGAGGATTGTGAGGGCGGGCGTCGCCACACCAGCTGGTCCTCACTGGGTGGCTCGTTTAGCCGCTATGTTCGACAGCTGGCACCATTTGGAAGTGGAAGGTCCCATTCTCTGGGAGGTGTGTAGGGCGTCGTGTTGAATTGATTCATATTATTTTCTTTTCTTTTGAATTTCTCGGTGTTGCACTGACATGGGTTATTTTGGGTGAGGTTACTTTTGGCTTGGTGACGTTGGCATGACTTTTCAAGATGGTGGCACCTTCTTCGAAGGACATAAGGAGAGGTAACTGATTACGTTACACAGTAAGTAACTCTTTGGGGTCCATTACTGAGAAGAATGAATACAAAATGTCACTTAAATCTGATGAATATGTCAACGTGAATCGTATACTTTAATATTTCAGGATAACCAGTAAGTCATTGGTGTTACCAGAGTCCAAAACAGCTCCCAGAATTAACTCAGTGATAATTGGAAATCCACTTTGCACCTCCTTATGCCCACCACACAAGTCGGCTACAGATGGTTGACATATCATGGGGATATATAAGTGTTGGATGGCACGCTGTTGGCGCTGTCTTCTCGGGTGGAAATCCATACAGTGAGAGTTATATCTGTCACATGTGATATTCGAACACAAACTAATGAGGAAAAAGTTCATTAGTCGTATGCTATTAACAATAACGAATGACGCAAGTTCAGAAATAAAATACGGTGCAAGCCAAAGTTTTTAGTAATTAAATTGGTCAACTAATGAACGCTATAATTTTAGTGACTAAAGGTGTTTCGATACTAATAGAGAAACACAATGAAGGGGAATCGTAGCTCCATGGTGGGATATGTTGGTGTGGTATGGTGGTGCAACTCCCAACTGGTATAACAGAGGTAAGACAGACCGAGATTGGAGGGTAGTGTAAACTGATGCTGTGACGTAGTGTTGGAACAGGTAGTGTAGTGTGTAGGTGTAGTAGGTGGTATAGCTACCGTCATGGTGATGTACAGCTACCATCATGGTGATGTATAGCTACCATCATGATGTGGTGGAATATAACCATACGGTACGGAAGTGTAGCTTGACTTCCCATTATGGTGGGAGGTACACAATCCAGGTAATATTAGTGTACCATAATGGGATGATATATTTGATGTCAGGATACCTTGTCTTACCCTTATCCTGAGGTGGTTTCGAGGGGCAGCAGCTGGGCCTGGTAGCCAGCTGCCTCGTGTTGGATCAGGCTGTTTGGGGCCGAGATGACACCGACGGGAAAACAGTCTCTCCATCTTGCACCCATACACACAACAGGACTCCGTGACACCAAGACAGAAACCCCACTCTAGCCTTTCCATGGATTCCTTTCCGGACACTTAAACGCACCAGACGGCTAGCCAGGAACCCCTCTCTGCAGACACTAAACCCTTATATCTCTCGAAGACCCAACCTGAATCCTTCTCCAGATCCTGTCAGTCCCCAGCACCAAGCTAGGACTTCTCTTCCCTCGCGGCTGCAGGCAGGCGTCTCTCTGGCAAGTGGACGGACGTTTCCTTCGCTCCAGAATACCCGGAAGCCCGCAGAGTGAAGTTCTTAATCTAGCCTTTGTGTGGGCGTGTTAACTGTGTGTTAGTGTAAGTGAGTTTGTGTGTGCCTGTAAGTGTGGGTTGCATTAAGGTTCGGGTCTGGGGCTGTATATGTGTGTACTTAGTTGTATTAATTTGTGCGAGATATGAGCGTTTTGAGTGTGTGTGTGTATATTTGCACGTTGTGTGTATGTGTTCTTACGAAGTTTAGACATTTTGTGGCTATGTATAGTTTACCTGTATGTCTGAGTTCGCTGAGTTTCTGTATAGTTTGCCTGAATGTATAAGTTCACTGTATTCTGTACGTACGTATTTCAAAGTTAAAGGAGGCTCTGAGACGACTTCTTGTGGCGTCCAGTTTGAGCCTCCCTGATCGGCTCCCTCGTCCCTCTGCTCCTGCTCCTCCTAGTCAGGCAGCATTACAAGGATAACTTACCATTAATGCCTCGTAAATGACCAGCTCATCATAAATTTATGGACGAAAGAGGATCCTTAAGGCTCAAGTTCCCATCAGAGGCGAGGGCAACATGGCGGTGATGATGGTCGCTGTTGTATTAAATCTTCGTTCAGAAGGTGGTGGGAGTGTTGCTCTATGGAACGAGGCTCCTTTTTGCTACACACAGATATATTCTTAAACCTATTATTACAACTTATTCTTTAAGAACCATAGGTTAGAAAGGCTATAGCTATCGCCTTTCTCGCGTAAGAGTAAGGTAATCCAGGAGCCAACCTTCCCTTGGTAACGGTAGGGTATCATTAACATGACCTACGGAAGGATTTACACACCCACACCCCAAGATCACGAACAGGTATATCTGCCCATATAGAACTTATCCTTGTCTGGCTAATCGTATATTGTAAAGGTTTAGAAAATGAATCTTCTCTATCAAGATATTCGTCACATGAACATATCGAAGTGGAATCTAGATTGGTTTTGCAGACCATGTCACGAAGGGGTAAATTCGAGGTGGGAGCTCTTGTTATGGAAGGAGACTCGTCCATCAGTGTCACACAAGCAGAGAGAACAACAACGACTGTCGCCGCCATCGCCTCCTGAAGTGTGGTCAAGTTTTTCAAGTCTTTGGTAACAGAAGTAGTGAAATATCTTTCCACCATCACCGCCACCAGAGAGAAGGCTTACGTTGCCCAGAGGCAGCGATACATCCTGACCCCACAGAATCTCCTCAGGTATGGAGGACATCTTCGGATATATGAATCGCTGGATCAGATGATGAAAATTTCACCATAAACTGTTCCACATTACCACGACGATAATGGATTTAGCTCAAGAATTTGTTATTTCTACGAACTTCTAACCTTGATGAGGGCAGCTTCAACGAATTCCTCAAATGAAGTAAATTTTGTCTACTGATGCGATACGATGAATCTTTACGTCACTTGTAGCACCATCCTTAAATTAGATATTGTGGGATTGGACGATGGATTAGTTTGTGAAATGTATTCTATGGCCTAATTCTACTGTCTAATTTCTTGGCTAGCAGCATGTTACGCTAGACCTCACACTGATCAGCCAGCCCCTCAGTTCACTGTGTAGATGTGGCTGTTGGTGTAGCGGCGTCCTTAGTGTTGGTCAACAGAGTAGAGCTACACCGTGGCCGGTGTGATAGGAAGTTCCTCTTTGACTGATACTTTTCTTTTGTATTTATTTGGAGTCATTGGCCGTTCCTGTTTATATATATATATATATATATATATATATATATATATATATATATATATATATATATATATATATGTATATGTATGTATGTATTATCCCTGGGGATAGGGGAGAAAGAATACTTCCCACGTATTCCCTGCGTATCGTAAAAGGGGAGGGAGCGGGAGGCTGAAAATCCTCCCCTCCAGTTTTTACTTTTCCAAAAGAAGGAACAGAGAAGGGAGCCAAGTGACCAAGTGAGGATTTTCCCTCTAAGGCTCAGTCCTGTGTTCTTAACGCTACCTCGCTAACGCGGGAAATGGCGAATATGTGTGTGTGTGTATATATATAAATGGGTATGTTTGAAGGAATAGTGGTTCCAACAATGTTGTATGGTTGCGAGGCGTGGGCTATGGATAGAGTTGTGCGCAGGAGGATGGATGTGCTGGAAATGAGATGTTTGAGGACAATGTGTGGTGTGAGGTGGTTTGATCGAGTAAGTAACGTAAGGGTAAGAGAGATGAGTGGAAATAAAAAGAGCGTGGTTGAGAGAGCAGAAGAGGGTGTTTTGAAATGGTTTGGTCACATGGAGAGAATGAGTGAGGAAAGATTGACCAAGAGGATATATGTGTCGGAGGTGGAGGGAACGAGGAGAAGTGGGAGACCAAATTGGAGGTGGAAAGATTGAGTGAAAAAGATTTTGTGTGATCGGGGCCTGAACATGCAGGAGGGTGAAAGGAGGGAAAGGAATAGAGTGAATTGGATCGATGTGGTATACCGGGGTTGACGTGCTGTCAGTGGATTAAAACAGGGCATGTGAAGCGTCTGGGGTAAACCATGGAAAGCTGTGTAGGTATGTATATTTGGGTGTGTGGACGTATGTATATACATGTGTATGGGGGTGGGTTGGGCCATTTCTTTCGTCTGTTTCCTTGCGCTACCTCGCAAACGCGGGAGACAGCGACAAAGCAAAAAAAAAAAAAAAAAGAAAATATATATATATATATATATATATATATATATATATATATATATATATATATATATATATATATATATATATATATATATATATATATATATATTAAGGAAGAGGACTGTTCAAGCATTCCCTCCATTTTCAGTTTTGTTTCTATAAGACACTAATACTATATATATATATATATATATATATATATATATATATATACACACATATATATATTCATTCTTTCATTCGTTCATTCATTCATTCTATCTCTCTATCTCAAGGTGTTGGGAGTTCTCGCTTGCTTCTCCAGGGGAGAGTACCTGCAGAAGGGTTTGGTCTGGCTGAGTGTTGAGAGGAAAGATTTCTCAAAATCTCAACGGAGGTGTTTTGGTTAAGCGCTGGGTAAGAGGGGCTCCTGAATGAGAGAAGCTGGAAAGTGGTCCTGAATGATATACTTGAGACAAGAGTCGCTGGAGAAAAGAGGAAATCATGGTCGAGTGCTGGGGTTGGGTTGCATGGAGAGAGGTCCTGGATGGGTGTCGCAACAGAATATTCGCTTGAGAGAGAGGATCTTACCTGGTTACTGTGAGATCTGGAGGGGAAGTCTTAGTAATTTCCTTAGGGAAGGAGCCGGGGTTGGGCGTTCGTGAGGGAGAATGGAGGGAGAACTGTCCAGGCTAAGTGACAGTGGTAATGGAGGAATTTTTGGTTTAGGATATTCTTGCTGGATGTTAATTAGAAAGGGATAGTTTACGATTGGATCTTGGTAGGATGTTAGAGCAGGGGTAGTCAATGAAGAGGTGTTCTGGCAGGTTGTTAGTGGTGATTATTGGGGGAAAGAAATACCCCAGTTAGGTCATAGATGAGGGGATGTACGGAGAGAGGAACTCCTGTTCTATATTCAGGGAAAGAAGACACCCTCGAGAGATTACATGAGGAGAACACCAGGTGTGGGACGGGATGTTTGAAGAGGAGTCCTATTCTATATAAAATTTGCACGGGCAGATCCCCAGTTGGTAGAAGGTCAAGGGATATAAAATGAAAGGAGACTGAGGTTTAAACTTTGCCTGGCCTGGAGAGTAGGTGTTAAGTCGGGTCCAAGAGGACAAAGGTGAGTGGAAAGACCCGTTCGGGCTGCGTCAGCTCACGTCGAGATGAACAACGTCTTTCACATCTTGATGGACGACAAGTCCCGACTCTGATAACATATATTTCAAGTTTCTTCTAGCATTCCTCACGATCCGTAAGGTTAAGTCATGTACCAGTTTTGTTCACCTACCTTGCCTGATAAGAAGGGTGTAATGCTAATTGATCACAATCGCTGCTCTAGCAAGTTTGGGACCTCTCCTGGTCTGGAACAAGTCGCATTGAAACGACTCGCAACGTTCTGTCTCATTACAAATTTTCTAGTCTCCTCCTCACATTCATAAACAGGTTAGAAACGCCTTCTCGAGCTCGTTGTCTCGTGAAGTTATTTGATCTAAAGTGATAAAAGGACGATTCCAGACACCCTCCCCTCCGTTCTTCTTTTTTTTTTTTTCTGATACGTGGATGTGGTGATTCGCATACTGAGGAAAAAGTGTCCATTAGAGCGACGAGCACCTGGTCTGCTTTAAGACGGCGACATCCTGCGAAAGAAAGTGGTTCATCGCAAGATATTACAAGGAGGATGGGCGGGCTGGGAAAGAGGAGAGAGACAGGTTGTGTGGAAACTGGGAAAAAAGAATTAAGAAAACGAAGGAGAGAATGAGGGTAATAGAAAAGAGGAATACAAGTGACAAAGAGGATGGGAGCATGGCAGAAGACATGAAAAGAAAATGAAGGGACATGTTGATGATGGGAAATGAAAGAATATCCTTCCCAGAAAAGGAAAGTGACGTTGGGAAACCAGTATATGTTAAGTCAAAGGCAGTAAAGTGTCATTGACTCACAGTCATTACAGCTGATGATGGTGGGTGTCGAGATTCTGAAGCACCGTAACTGACAATCTGCTCTTACTGGGAAGCAGTGTATGTATATCTTACGGTCAGTAAGAGCTAAGGAAATCCCTTCAATTTAGTCAGTATGTTGAGGTCAGTTAATGTTATTAATACGTCAGGTTTAGTTACAGAAAGTTCTCATTGTTATGATCCCCAAACTAAATTCTCTCGTTTTCGTGTCTTGATTATTGTCCATATATAAGGCAGCAGGTTTGGATGGTATTGCAGTGGAATTTATTAAAAAAGGGGGTGACTGTATTGTTGACTGGTTGGTAAGGTTATTTAATGTATGTATGACTCATGGTGAGGTGCCTGAGGATTGGCGGAATGCGTGCATAGTGCCATTGTACAAAGGCAAAGGGGTTAAGAGTGAGTGCTCAAATTACAGAGGTATAAGTTTGTTGAGTATTCCTGGTAAATTATATGGGAGGGTATTGATTGAGAGGGTGAAGGCATGTACAGAGCATCAGATTGGGGAAGAGCAGTGTGGTTTCAGAAGTGGTAGAGGATGTGTGGCTCAGGTGTTTGCTTTGAAGAATGTACGTGAGAAATACTTAGAAAAGCAAATGGATTTGTATGTAGCATTTATGGATCTGGAGAAGGCATATGATAGAGTTGATAGAGATGCTCTGTGGAAGGTATTAAGAATATATGGTGTAGGAGGAAAGTTGTTAGAAGCAGTGAAAAGTTTTTATCGAGGATGTAAGGCATGTGTACGTGTAGGAAGAGAGGAAAGTGATTGGTTCTCAGTGAATGTAGGTTTGCGGCAGGGGTGTGTGATGTCTCCATGGTTGTTTAATTTGTTTATGGATGGGGTTGTTAGGGAGGTAAATGCAAGAGTTTTGGAAAGAGGGGCAAGTATGAAGTCTGTTGGGGATGAGAGAGCTTGGGAAGTGAGTCAGTTGTTGTTCGCTGATGATACAGCGCTGGTGGCTGATTCATGTGAGAAACTGCAGAAGCTGGTGACTGAGTTTGGTAAAGTGTGTGGAAGAAGAAAGTTAAGAGTAAATGTGAATAAGAGCAAGGTTATTAGGTACAGTAGGGTTGAGGGTCAAGTCAATTGGGAGATGAGTTTGAATGGAGAAAAACTGGAGGAAGTGAAGTGTTTTAGATATCTGGGAGTGGATCTGGCAGCGGATGGAACCATGGAAGCGGAAGTGGATCATAGGGTGGGGGAGGGGGCGAAAATTCTGGGGGCCTTGAAGAATGTGTGGAAGTCGAGAACATTATCTGGGAAAGCAAAAATGGGTATGTTTGAAGGAATAGTGGTTCCAACAATGTTGTATGGTTGCGAGGCGTGGGCTATGGATAGAGTTGTGCGCAGGAGGATGGATGTGCTGGAAATGAGATGTTTGAGGACAATGTGTGGTGTGAGTTGGTTTGATCGAGTGAGTAACGTAAGGGTAAGAGAGATGTGTGGAAATAAAAAGAGCGTGGTTGAGAGAGCAGAAGAGGGTGTTTTGAAGTGGTTTGGGCACATGGAGAGAATGAGTGAGGTAAGATTGACCAAGAGGATATATGTGTCGGAGGTGGAGGGAACGAGGAGAAGAGGGAGACCAAATTGGAGGTGGAAAGATGGAGTGAAAAAGATTTTGTGTGATCGGGGCCTGAACATGCAGGAGGGTGAAAGGAGGGCAAGGAATAGAGTGAATTGGATCGATGTGGTATACCGGGGTTGACGTGCTGTCAGTGGATTGAATCAAGGCATGTGAAGCGTCTGGGGTAAACCATGGAAAGCTGTGTAGGTATGTATATTTGCGTGTGTGGACGTATGTATATACATGTGTATGGGGGGGGGGGGGGTTGGGCCATTTCTTTCGTCTGTTTCCTTGCGCTACCTCGCAAACGCGGGAGACAGCGACAAAGTATAATAAAAAAATATATATATATATATATATATATATATATATATATATATATATATATATATATATACATATATCATGTCACTCTTGTCCTTTTTCATCATGAAATTGGTTGTTGGTGGAAGCCTTCTCGTGGCTCGTGCTCACAAGACCCAGCCTCCCATGCTGAAGTGGCGTCCTCGCCTCCGTCACAGGAATTTTGTCTCTGGGTGTTACACCCTCCCTGATGGTATCAGATCCCACTCTTAGTTGATTGATTTTTGTGGGAAGATAATTACTTCTTGCCAGTTCGGGACGGACTTCTAATTAATCCCGTCTCCAGAGTAAATAAGAGCGAGTTTACCCGAAGATAACCACAGGATTGGAAAACTTTGTAATGCAGAGGATCTAATTCGCTGAAGAATGGCCAGATCAAATTTTAAATCAGTAGAGATATCAAAAACTCATCTTGGCCTCTATTTCAGCATTGTTCCATTCCACCCGCCCTTTTTTTTTCTTTCTCGTATCTATTTTCACATTGTGATGGGAGGCCATAGTAGCGATGTTCCAATCTCTGTTAAGTCTCGCCTCTGTCTCTCCCACAAGATTGGGGGGGAACCCTTTCACTCCCCCGTCTCTGTCTCTCTTTGTCTCATCTTATGTTTCACCCTCACGGAAGGCAGTCTCCTCCCTCCTTGGTGTACAATGATTAGATCTTGGATACCGTGGTTGTGATGAGACAGATATGTCATGATGGTATAATGCCCTTCGCCGAGCGCGGTACTGACTGATTAGCGTTGAGATGATGTACAATTATCACTGCGTGAGGGGTAATGTAGTCATCTTGTCCCTTAATGGTAATACTATGGCTTCAGTACTCAATGGTACGACTGAGGTAATAATCATAGTCATGATGACACTGGATATGATGTTGAGTAAAGCGACTACAGTGTTCTGATAAGCTAGAGGGTGAGTGGTTACCCTTCCGCCAGTCAGAAAATACATCATCGAGTCCTTCAATCTGAACCGTCTCCTGTACGCCCGGGTCTGCCGCCGAGAGCCCCTTGATGGACGGGCAGACAGGGAACAAGCGAGTTGATCCCCAGACCAGGGAGACTCACGTGGCCACAGGGGAGGCGGGTATTCCCCCCCGACTAACGAGGCTTCGTTAAGGGAAGATCCGCTGCCAGTAAGGTCGCGCCGCCGCCCGCTGCACCGTGATGCTCTCCAGTAACCCCAGCCGCCTCCAGCTCCGCCCCACCGCCTCCGCCCGCCCCTCCTCCTCCTCCTCCTCCTCCTCCTCCTCCTCCTCCTCCTCCTCTCCTCCTTCTCCTGCTCCCAGGACGATGAACTGGGAACAGGGAGTGGTAAGGAGGAGGACCTTGAGTGGCGGTGGTGGAGCTGTGGGCTGGGCGGGAGTTCACTCCCATCATCCTAGGCAAATCGCGTACTAATCTCTTGATTTCAGGCATAATATACGACTGTGATTAGATATATGTAGGATAACAATTATATTCAGTGACTCTATCTCTCTCTCTCTCTCTCTCTCTCTCTCTCTCTCTCTCTCTCTCTCTCTCTCTCTCTCTCTCTCAGAGCTTTTCACCTCTTCCACCATTACAGATACCTGCGGAAGAAGCCAGTTGTTATGATGGTGTATGATTTCCCTATGTAGTTCCAGGACCCCCCTTGGACTCCTTTCATTTGTCTTCTGCAGCCTCAGTGTTGTGCTTTATTTGGAAGAGGGAAATGATGAACACCTCTAGAGCAAGTTTCTTTTCTTTGTTAGCTGAGATGGCACGGAGAACTGAATGCCTTAATCAAGTAAGCTGAGTGCATGTACGTACAACGTTAGGGACAGTTGTGATCGTGAGGGGTCCTGGCATACGCTGAGCTTTTGACTGGGGAGGAACACTGTAGTGTCAGAGATGGTGCAGCAAGTGTAGGTCAGGTGTTTGTGTGTGGCAATTATGGGTCCGGAGACGGCATATAAGGTTGAAGGAGATGCTTAGTGGAAGATGTTACGAATATACGGTGTGGATGGAAAGATATTAGAAAGTATCTCTCAAGACAGTTAGGCCTGTGTGTGTGTGTGTGTGTGTGTGTGTGTGTGTGTGTGTGTGTGTGTGTGTGTGTGTTTCAGTATTCACATCGTCGATTATCATCGTGTCATCATGCATTTGTAAGTGATATAAGTTCGTGTCTCTGCACAAATCCAGTTGGATTATCGTCATTAAGAGACACCCCCTCCCCCTCCCCGTCTTGTACCTGGGGAAATACAAGGGTATTCCACAGGCCTTTGTAAGGGCCTCTATATAGTTAGATTTTATTTAGAGGAAATTCGCCATTAACGAGTTTCGGAGTTACGCCTCGAGAAACACACAGGCTCTTGCAACTGCCTGAAGGCTGGAGCTTTGGAACGCCAATAGCAAGTCCTCTTTATCTGACCCCTCTCAGCTGATTGGTCGAACTCTACCGACGTTGCTGAAGGCAGTTGCTACCTGACGTACCCAAGTCCCCCACCTCCCCAAATTTATCGCCAGGATTTCCAGACAGAAGAGCAAAAGAAGTAATCATCGATCGTTTATGAGCCAGGAGGCTGACGATTGGATCCCCCTCAGATGACATCCAGCCGTGATGAGTAAATGATTAAGGCTCAGATTGGTGGTGCAGAAGCTCCTGATTATGGGGAAATAACACACACACACACACACACATACACACACACACACACACACACACACACACACACACACACACACACACACACACACACACACACACTCACTCACCTGCAACACTTGGTATTAAAGCTGTCCACATCACACCCCGACTGTCCTGGTATAAAAAAGTGAGCGTCTATACTGCCTCCCATCCACCCCCCCTCACACCCCGCTACTCGGGCCTCGCATCACCATTACTCGGCAGGTATTGACACTTGCGCCACCTTTTGTGTTGTGTAATGAACTGATTTTCCCCCTCTGTATTCTGATGTACGCACGGTAATCTTCACACACACACACACACACACACACACACACACACAGACACACAGTTCTCATGTATACGTATATGTATGTGTGTGTGTGTGTGTGTGTGTGTGTGTGTGTGTGTGTGTGTGTATCGGTGTTGCTGGACTCCGCCTGCTTGAGGTGACACCACCTCAGACGTGGTTGTATCATCATCAGATTCCTGTCTCGTTCTAAAGTTTCTCGCTTGAGCAGAAGTCGCATCTTGTGTCCCTGCAAACGAGTGTAGCGCACCCGCCTTGATGCCCCAGGAGCTCCCTGGTGTATGATGATTATGATTATAGTTATAATGATGACGGTGGATATTAATCATAATGATAATTGATGATAATTATGATAACGATAACATCAATTTTAATGTTAAGACGGGAACTGAATGCGCGAATCAAGCCAACTCATAATTGATATATATATATATATATATATATATATATATATATATATATATATATATATATATATATATATATATACACACCTAAATCTCTGTATTTCACATGTTTCCTCCCAGAAATGGTTATTTGTTAATTACTCATACAGCTTCCCTCACGCAGACTACATCACTGCAATACAGCCATTTTCAGTAAAAGATTTTATCAGCAATCTGTGACCAGTAAACAGACACAGGTGAGTCAGTAGATACTGGCCTTAATATGTATTTAGACACAGCAGAATCACAGGTAATAATGTGTGTAATTACCAGAACTCTGACGTAGATCTTGATACACAGGCTGACTCCTGGGGAATTACCTGGTCTTAGTGTAATTAGCGCCTCCTACCCAACCTGGCCGAGAGTTGGACTGACGTCCTCCGTAGGACGCCTCGCCCGGGAATAACATAATCTGGTGAAGGAACCTTGAGCTAGGACCTCCTGTCTCCCTGGTGCGCCTCGCCCCGAAGCAACATAATCAGCTAAAGGAGTACTGAGCTGGGAGCTCCAACCTTCCTGTGGCGCCGCTGGGCCCAGGGAACAACTCAAGTCACCTGAAGGATACCTTCGAGCAGTGACCTCCTGTCTCCCAGGGGCGCCTCGTCCGGGAACAGCATAATCAGTTGAAGGAACCTTTAGCTAGGACCTCTCCCTAGGGCGCCTTGTCCTTGAACAACACAATCGGCTGAAGGAACCCTGAGCATAGACCTCCAACCTCCCTAGGGCGCCTCGCCTGGGAACAACACAATCAGCTGAAGGAATCAGGAGCTTGGACCTTCAGCCTCCCTAGGGCACCTTGCCCGGGAACAACATAATCACCTGAAGGAATCCTGAACGAGGACGTCTCATAACGATAGTTGACAAAGTTGACAGAGACTGATGGTTGAAGAGCCATCCTATATCATCATCTGATACTTGATTATATCATGTGCCATTTGATTTTACCATTTTCCGGGTTTGGTTACATAAAGTTTAAGTTAAATTTCAAGGTATATTTTCATATACATACAGGAACTGTAAAAAGAAAACATGTGGGGTCTATTAAGATTATAAACTTAGTAGATCCCACATGTTTGTGGGTTTGATTGTTGTTAGACGAATCTGTGGATGATTTTCGAACATTACAACATGGAGTTCCATGGTGTATCAGTCCGCCCAGCGTTGAGCGTATACGTCCGAATCCTGGCTGAGCCAGTCGGTCCACAGTCAACCCAGTTGTTCATCCGCCCTTAGGGGTTGGTTGATAAGATAAATGAATACTCAGGCTAGGATATATACGTATATATATATATATATATATATATATATATATATATATATATATATATATATATATATATATATATATATATATATTTTTATACTGTTCGCCATTTCCCGCGATAGCGAGGTAGCATTAAGAACAGAGGACTGGGCCTTTTAGGGAATACCCTCACCTGGCCCCCTTCTCTGTTTCTTCTTTTGGAAAATTAAAAGAAAAAAACGAAAGAGGAGGATTTCCAGCCCCCCGCTCCCTTCCCTTTTAGTCGCCCTCTACGACACGCAGGGAAAACGTGAGAAGTATTCTTTCTCCCCTATCCCCAGGGATAATATATATATATATATATATATATATATATATATATATATATATATATATATATATATATATATATATATATATATATATATATATGTGTGTGTGTGTGTGTGTGTGTGTGTGTGTGTGTGTGTGTGTGTGTGTGTGTGTATGTATTCATGTATACAGAGAGAGAGTGTGATAATGAGCTAGTCTCGATTAGAGCTTCAGTTGCCCTTGGTGTCTCAGCTAACAAGAAAAAAAAACTGTAAATAATGAGTAATTTATTCATAATCCAAAGTACAGCAAACATGCAGAGCAGTTTCCTCGTAATACCACACGTTATATGCAATGTATTGTCAGGATCAATTAATTCACTTGCTTGTGAAACATTTGCGTATGTCATTATCCAACTCCTTCGTAAATTAAGCTGTGGTTGATTACAGTGGCATGCTTTGGTGCACGGTGTTGTGTTGTGGAGGGGAGGGAGGATGATTATTAAGCTTGTGTTTGTGTTTGTGGTGTTGGTGCAATTCTGTGTTCGTTAAGACGTAAGGTGACGAAGCACGCACGTCTCTTCATATCTAGAGCTCCATTCGTGCAGGGGTTAGTATGTAATGAGGGAAGGGGTAATGGCTCACGAACGCAGCGGATAGTGGCGTCCATTAGTAACGTCGTAAAGATCCAGATGTTCCTGGATGAATGGGTTGCTCGTCGCGGGTTAGTTAAGTGTCCGGTGATACTTCCAATTGCTGGGGAAATGCTATAAATGACGTGGGTGTTGGTGCCTTCACCTTTAAGGAGCGACAGGCTGGCCACCAGACCTGCGGCAGTGCCACCTAGACTGTATTGTTCAAGCATTTCAAGTCAACAATGCCAGGGACCCCCCTACGCTCGCAACCTCATTCTCTCTCTCTCTCTCTCTCTCTCTCTCTCTCTCTCTCTCTCTCTCTCTCTCTCTCTCTCTCTCTCTCTCTCTCTCTCTTGAGCGAATAAAAGAATCCTATTTGGTTTCTTGCATTTCCACTCGAAGAGTGCTTTCCCGTAGGTGTAGCCCGTCTTTCGACCCTCAGAAAAAAAAAAAGAAAAAGAAAAAAGAAGAAAATGAAATATGCTTTATTCACTGAAGTCGACAGCGATTTGGGAAAAATAAGGTCATGAACAAATAGACAGATGATCAGAGGAAACGAGGAGAGGAAGTTACTTACACCTGACGCGTTCGTCCCAGCCCAGAAATTTCGAATGTAATCCCGATAAAAAAAGAAAAAAGACTCGTCGAGGAAATTCTGCAGCAAGAATAACTCAATGACTTAAGAAGCTGAAGTGATTTTCCCTATTTTCCCAAGACTTTCTGCCAGACACTTCCACATACCGGGTGACATTTACCCGGTTGCCTGTATAGGTTCGCCTCTCTCCTGCAGGAAACACCTTGCTGGAGTATTTGATGGGAAGGTTTCGCTCTGAAAGTGGAACTCTGGTGAACGCTTTTGAAAACACCTAAATCTGACATGATTGACCAATGCCATTATTACGCGGGAGTATGATGATCCAAGATCGAGTTGAGAGATCTTCCCGTGGGTGGGAAAAATGTCTCAGGGACTCTGTCGTGAGGAGATGATGTGCAGGATTATCTCATCTGTCACATGCTGGGTGTGGCGGTTAGCGTTTCTGGCCGTGACGCATGCACGGGCCGGCCAGGGTCGAGCATGGCATAGGTTCGAATCCTGGTTGCGGCAGTCGGTCCACAGTCACCTCGGCTTTTCATCCACCCCTAAGGATTGGTCGATGAAATAGGTACTAGGCTCAGGCTATGGTATATATATATATATATATATATATATATATATATATATATATATATATATATATATATATATATATATATCCTATCCCTGGGGATAGGGGAGAAAGAATACTTCCCACGTATTGCCTGCGTGTAGTAGAAGGCGACTAAAAGGGAAGGGAGCGGGGGCTGGAAATTCCCCCCCCCCCCTTTTTTTGTTACTTTTCCAAAGAAAAAAATAAGGAACACAGACGGGGGCGAAGTGAGGATTTTCCCCCTTAGGCTCAGTCTTATGTTCTAAACGCTACCTCGCTAATGCGGGAAATGGAGAATATGCATGAAAAGAGAATGAATATATATATATATATATATATATATATATATATATATATATATATATATATATATATATATATATATATATATAGCCATGTAAAGTAAACATCTTCCAGGCTCTGTACGCGGAAACAGGCATGGCTCTCCATCACCCAGCCTCACTGGAACATCGATGATCTGCTCCTCAAAACACGGTACCAGCTCTCTACCTCAAGCCTTCCATAACATGTTGTCCTCGACCTTGCACGTAATAGGAATGAATATGTACTAGCAGTGCACTACGCTGCTCCCGGAGGTTCTGTTTGTAAATTAGGTTAAGATTGGTGAGGATCACCAGGACACACACACACACACACACACACACACACACACACACACACACACACACACACACACCCCTGTCTTTGACATCGTCCACGCTAACTTTAGCCATTACACTCAGTCTTGTGACCTGCACCAGCGCGATACATAACACCAACTACGCTACCCCAACAACTGGCTCACTTGATGCATTATATACCACTTAAGATCCGGCCGTTTCTCATGTATTATGCAGCGCCTGTCAGCCTCTAATGGCATGCATTAAAAGCACTTTGTTGCCCCCGCCACCGCTCACCGAGTCAACCCCTCCACAGTACACGGTGTCCCTCCCGTTACTCACGACGGTAAACACCGTTACCGTTGGTGATGTAGGGAGGGGCAACCCACCTCTCACATACCCTCATAAGTACACAGGCCCGTGGGAGTTCACCCCGTGTTCGTATGATCTACTTGACCTCGTCAGCGTTGACGGGAGTCTGACCCTTTCACCCTTGACCCTTTGAGGGGGCATCCTACCTAACCGTAGTACTGCCATGATAAAACGGGTCGTTCTCTAATGGCCAAGGGTTGTACTGTCGTCCCTTCCAACACAAGAGTCGTGCCGTCGTGATCAAGGCGTACGTACGGGTCGTGCCGTCATGCTTAAAGGTCGTGTCGTTGTGCTCAAGGGCCGCACCGGTGCTTCGAAGAGTCTTATCCTTTTGAGGAAGGGCCGTTTCGCTGTGCCTAAGATTAAGGTCACGATACTCAAAGGTTCGTGCAGCCGTGTTCAATGGGCGCAGCGTCTTGCTGAGAGGTCTTATCGGGTTGCTGAAGGACCGTGCCGTCGTGCTCACGGGCCGTACTGTTATGCTCAAAGTTCGTATCGTTCCAAACAAGGGGCCACACCGTCGTGCACAAGGGTCGTACCGCCACGCTCAGTTGTTCCTATCGTCGTGCCTGATTCATGCGGTCGTGCTTAACAGTCCCTGTCGTCGTGCTCATGGGACCTACCGTCGTGTTGGGGCCATACCGTCGTGCTCAATGGTCCTACCGTTGTGTTCAAGGGCCTTACCGTAGTGCTCGAGTCATATCGTCGTGCTCAAGGATTTCAGGCTGTTCGCTAAGATCTGAGCTATAAAGAACTTGTCAAAATTCTACGTGATTGAACCCTAATCGTACCGTAAAAGGTGCCTCCCGAACGTGTAAAAGTTTTCTTTAGGAAGTCTTTTCTCCCGCTCCTTTTTCTCTTTCCTCTCTTTCTCTTCATTTTTCTCTTCCATTTCATATTTCCAAACGACCATTTCACTACCACCGAGATAGCTTAGACGTAACACTGGGTAATGGAAGTACGTAACTGCCTGTGGTCACACTCGGTAAAAATAGGTCTGTTCTCAAATGGAACCGATGAATTTCGAAACGATCAGTACGACTCGTGGTAGGGTTGCTAAGCATCAGTATTAGATAAAGATCTTAATCATTATGGTAACTCCAGTGTATAGTTATTTCCATCGAAGGATGATATGAATACAACATTCATTATGGCAAATGATGGAAAATGTCGCTCGAAATCTACTGCAATTTCGTAAAAGGGCTACCAATGTAATGGCAGACCAACAGGTATTTCTTAGAATATTACGTCCATGATATCATATTGTTTCATACAAAAAGAGGCAAGATACTTTTTTTTTCCGTGTGCACATACTTTTTATGTAATACTGAACTGATTTTGCTTTCTTATTATTTTAGAATTACCTTTATTTAATTAGGGCAAGTCCAGTAACATTCGTAATTCTTTCTTCTTCCGTAATCTGAATTCAATTCTTTTTTAGATAATATATCTTTCTGTCTTAGAAGAAAGAAGACGTGATTTCAGAGTCTGTATGTAAGTGATCTATACCCATGAAAATTGGGGTATCGATACGGTGGGAATAGAAAATTGGGAATAATTGATAGATAGCTAGATAGATAGATAGATAGATAGATAGGCAGACAAACGTATAGGATGATAGTTAGATAGACAGACGGATAAACTGATAGATAGATAGATAGATAGATAGATAGAGAGAGAGAGAGAGAGAGAGAGAGAGAGAGAGAGAGAGAGAGAAGAGAGAGAGAGAGAGAGAGAGAGAGAGAGAGAGAGAGAGAGAGAGAGAGAGAGAGAGAGAGAGAGAGAGAGTTATCTTTTCTGCGATTATTAGCCGATTATCAGTACGTAAAAGTGTTCGTACATCCGTACATACTTGGTTGATGCTCTGAACAGTGTTACGCTCGTGCGTCCGTTGTAATGTCCGTAAATACGGACGGTCGGATAGACTTATATAATTTTTTTCATGTGAAATATTTTGCGTAACTTGATGATTACATGTAGACCTGATCCTAACAGAGTGAAATTACCTGAGAAATTACCTTTATTTTAAGTGAAACCTTCGTGGACGGTCTTACCTCAGCTCATGAATGACCAGAGTAAGTGTTGTGGTTTGGTTGCCTTTATTGTCTTTAAGCTTATGGCTTTACCATCTACGTTCTCAGACAAGTCCCCTACGAAGTGTACCAGACCGACTAGGCTGTAGAGGCTATGTAGATTCGTAGGCTGGGGCTTCCAATAGTCGACCCACAACCCAGCATAGCAGCTGAGGCCCAATCCGGGCTGTAGGGGTAGGAAATACCTTGAAGACTCCACCAGGTATTCACCAGGTCTCCTGTACCTTTCCTCCACCTCAGGCTAACCAGTGACTCACGGTCAGCAGTCACTGTTCCCTGAGAAGGCGGATGACTTTGAAACCCGATGGCCTCATTCCCCCCAGTGTGAAAACCACACATGGAGACTATCTGTTGCTCTTCGATGACTTTCTTCGTAGTTATTCTTTTATTCTCCGTTAACATTGTGCTCTGTGTTTAAGCATAGAACCTCGTTTTTTATAGGATGGAATATTAGAAGGAGTGTTATCAAGTGAATTCAACTGTGAGCTTACCAGATAGAAGGAATTAAGCTTTGAGCTGCTTACGATATAGTAGAAATCGCTCCTGAGCGACATTTGCGTAACACGGTTGACTGGTGGAGTACCCCAAACATGCGCCAGACACATACCAGCGGAGGGAAAGATAATGTAGAAGGGTCCAGACGAGAACGAGGACGGCGCTCCCTTTACAGGAGAGGGAAACTAAGTGTAGTCTCTATGAAAACAACCACAGCTCACTCTGCAGAGGAAAGCTATCTTGTGGAAAGAGCTGGAAGACGTAAAATACACACTCATGATATTATACGAGACTCAGGAAAGGTAAAGAAGGAGAAGAACAAAGACAAGAACAAGAAGAAGAAGAAGAATGGAAAAAGAAGAAGAAGAAGTAGAAGATGAGAAGAAGGGAGAGGAAGAAGAAGAAGAAGGAAAAAGAAGATAGAGGAGGAAGACGCCATCTGTGACAGAAGAGTAAAACCTCAAATATTCCTGTTCACATGCAAAACGCAAGACATGAACCAAATACACCACTGGCCCACTTGGAAGAGCAGGGAGCACGTACGCATATGATAACATGATAATGGCTGAAGTAATAGATGAGCAATATGATCTAGTATGCAGAGCCAGAAATCACCTCGAAGATAAAATCACGAGAGCAAGACTTCCTTGACAGCAATCCCCACACGTTCCACCTAACTGATTCCATCACCACGCCACAGAACTATGAGGTGGTCGTCGACAGCATACTGTTATGATCTCCTCCTCCTCCTCCAGAACCAGATTCTTGGAACTTAGAGATGTACAAAACATCATTAGTACGAGCCTAGAGCATCCTCTGGAATGAGAGTCTGGGCATTGGCATGTTCCCCCAAAGTTTGAAACAGTTTCACATCGTCCCACTCCATGAAAGAGGGAGCAAAGCAGCTCTTAAAAGAAGAGACGGGGGGGACCAATTAATAACACAAGAGCCCTGTGTCGCAAGTTGCCTGACCTCATGAACTCAAACCATATACGAAATCTAGGTCAACATGGTTTCGTGTGCTCGATCAGTTCGTTAGATTGGACAGGCACCAGAGGAGTTAAAATGCTGTTGTGATTGAGGCAGACTATGCAAAATCCTTTGACGAATATGAGGTGACATAGCACATATGTTGAGTGAAATGAGAACAACTGGAAATCTATCCATCTATTCATCGACTTATCCTATCGACAATAACACTTGTGTTAATCAGGTAATTTCCATTGTCTCTAAGGTACCAAAAAGTTCAGCTCAGCCAAGGAAATTCTCTTACTTTAGCACAAACCACAGTTTCATACCCTTTGCAGATAATACTGGAATGAACATAGAAAGCTCATTAGCAGAAGATAGTAAGAAATTACAGACATAAATGAACTGAAAGGCTCTAACACCTGCATTACAGAGGAAGAGAAGCCATAAAGAAATGAGTACAGAATTTCGAACGTATATATGAACATCCTCATATCCCAGATGATCAACTAAGAATGATCATGTTCATCTCATGACCTATTTTTCAAACAACAGAGCAGCAGTTGCCTCTTCCAAACTGAAGTAGGCTAGATTTTACGGAAGACAAAGATAAAACTATAATAATGGCTTTCTTCAAGGCACAAATCCTCTGCCGATTAGAATTTTGCAGTATGTTAACATCGCTTCTCAGGACGGGCGAAAATGCAAAGGTGTGCAGAGATGTTTCACATTCCTCGCTAACACTGTTTAAAATATAAACTATGAAAAACAGCAGAAAACAACGAGGCTTACTGCACTATCCACGGTACAGACGGGGAAGATATATTGTCTGCAGCCATTTGGCTGGTCTGAAACACAGCTTTGAATCTTTGGAGACTTCTCACATACAATTGTTTAATATTCAGTTCATTATAACAAGATGTATCTCCGTTTTCATACCCTGTTACCATCAGTAACACTTCGTCCGTGGCTGTGCGCCCTCTATGCCTTATGTACGCCGCTGCCACAACACGGCCTCTAAGAGGAACATTATTCTCAAACACCCTGGCTTGTCCTGCTGGCTTTGGATGGTGTGTCCAGGACCTTTGTGGCATTATGTTCGTGTGGCTTCAGTGGGACGGCTTAGTTATAGCCTATGTATATTTCACTTGTAGATCTCCTGAGTCGTCGACAGAGATCCATTTCCATTTTACAGAACAGACCATCTCTTCTGGAGAGATCGGACCTTCAGCCAGAGACATGATTGTGAGAGAATGTGCCTTTCATCCTCCAGCTCTTGCCTCTCACATACACCTTCTTATCGAAACTGTGTGTGTGTGTGTGTGTGTGTGTGTGTGTGTGTGTGTGTGTGTGTGTGTGTGTGTGTGTGTGTGTTTGCTGAGGTCAACTCCTTGCTCTAGTTTATTGACAAGGTTTTCTCACTCATGATTTACGCCTGATAACTGACTGTCTGTGTACATAATGTTCTTTGACGTCTCGTTGCAACGCGGGAATTTCTCGTCAGGAAATGTCAGCAAGACTTGCAAGGTTCCTCTGGACGTTCGACCTCCGGTATTATTCGCCTCTGAAGGGAATTCAATTAACAATGATCTGTCCACAACTTTCGTGCACTTCGGAGAGGTGTATATATAAATACTATGGCGCTACCTTTCTCCTTTTCATACCGGAGCCAAGCGCAGGCACAATTCATTCTGCAGGAGGCATCATCACGGTGAGAAATTACTCCAACAATACAGGAGTATAGAGCAATGTATCTTTGTTTAGCTGGAGGGAGAATGTAGCTTAACTCGCTACGTTACTTTCAAGAACCTCAAGGACTGTACATTCAGATTTCCATTATTCATATTCTGTTCATACCATCGTATGTTTGTTGAGTTCCTCTCTGAACTTAGTTCCCCAGCTTAAGACTGTCTGTATTTTCGTTAGCTTTTCATTGAAACAAAGAAAATTAATTGATAGTCATCTCAGAGTTCTCAAGTGTGTCCTCTCGTAAAACACACTTATGCTGATGAGCTAAAGTGCCCAACAGAGCACATTCAACTTTGCTGAATTTGTTTCCGCCCTACGCTTCAGAATATCTGCCGGGAATCTACATACATCTAGCCGTTCACCCGTAATGAGACGAAGATTGTTTTGATGCCATTAATTATATACAGAACTCAAAGGGCAGAGATATCTTGCCTCAAACTTAAGGGACGATATTTACATACTAGATGGATGACATGTTCTGAAACTCTCAAATTGATGTGGCCCCTTCCCAAGTTCCAAGTTGCCTAGTGAGAGAGAGAGAGAGAGAGAGAGAGAGAGAGAGAGAGAGAGAGAGAGAGAGAGAGAGAGAGAGAGTGAGAGTAAGGATGGGACGAAACAGTGAGTGTGTGGAAGAGAGCGCAAAACCAAGAGATCAAACATAGTGAGATTACAAACGTACAAGGACGTATGATAAGATTTTGCCAGATCACAGGGTTAGCGCGTAGCGCTCACAGCAGGATAATCCAGGGTTACGAAGAACAACAAGTCGTGTGATGTAATGTATTGTGAATGAGATGAAAAGATTGTTTGCATGTTGGCCATAAGCTAGCGAGCTACGTGTGGGTGAAGGAGAGAGTAAAGACAGCAATCGAGACGAAAGGAGTAAAACTCGACAACCACTGAAGCGCTGGGTGACTGCACAACTGATAGTCAGCATTTCAGTGGTTCTCAAGTTCCTCTCTTTCGGCCCAAGTTGTTGCTCTTTCTCTCTCTGCCTTACCCAAACGTAGGCTGCTGGTATTCAGTCCACAAACACTTAACACTTGACCACAAGAAACTCACATAATACGGTAAGCGACGCGCGCTACGCGCTCGCCCGATCCTTTGTACGATCTTTAGTACTCTTAAGTTCTCGTCGTGTTTCTGCTTCGTTTTGTGTTTGTGTGTGTGTGTGTGTGTGTGTGTGTGTGTGTGTGTGTGTGAGAGAGAGAGGGGGGGGGGGGGGATGCACAACTGCACCGGGGAACCACGATCCGTTCCCCAACGCAGAAATACAGCGACCCAAAAGCAATCTGGCGAGGACTCAGACGTTTAACAGCGGAAATCCCAGAGATGGCAGCAAACACCTGAATGCGGTGAGGACGAATGTATGGCAGCAGAATCCACGAACACATGGAAGACAAGACGCTCAAGACTACGCCTGAAGAAAGTAGAAACAATAACCAAGACCACGAGAAAGAAGTAACCGACTAGCTTACTTAGGATCAGAGACAGATCCGTCCCGTAGACCTATGACTGTAGACAGAACCATCCCGGAGACCATGAAATTAGACAGAACCATCCCGTAGACCATGACCGTAGACTCAAGCCGACTGTCCACAGATAATTGCCGCTCATTGACAGTTAACATGCTGGAATTACGAGCAGCCATTCAGAACACGAAGAACTGATTCACTGGGAAAAAGCAAAATGGGTATGAGGCAAACCAGCCTGCTACCTCTAAGCGGACTACCTCCAAAGGGACTTTAATACCTTCTCCACATCTGTAGTGCTGTGTTATATGCAGGATACTTCCCCAAAGGTTATCCATCGTTATTCACATTAGACAATGATTAGCGTAGCAAATCCCCTTTCCCACACCAAAAATAATTTCAACGTAACTATGTACACATTCCCAGCCTGCCGGGGTGTATAGATAATGCACCAATTTCCTTACATACACTTGAAAACCTGTGCCATACACCTGATTATGCTTCAGCTTTTTCATCCATTTCAAACTATCCCCTCCCCTTTCTCGCCTAGTTTCGTCTCGTCTCATCTAACCACCGCATGAAAACAAAAATCAGTTTGGTGATACGGAAAGATTGAAGCAACAAGATGAAGCAATAGGAACAGATGAAAAACGAGACGAGAGAGAGAGAGAGAGAGAGAGAGAGAGAGAGAGAGAGAGAGAGAGAGAGAGAGAGAGAGAGAGGGGGGGGGGATCGAAGCGACACAAAAAGGACAGCAGGTACAAAGATAACAACGGAGACAAAAAAAAATCGACAAAACAGAGAGAGAGAGAGAGAGAGAGAGAGAGAGAGAGAGAGAGAGAGAGAGAGAGAGAGAGAGAGAGACAGACGCAGCTACACGAGACAGAAGAGAGAAAAGCCAGGAGAAACAAAAGGAAAGAAAGATAGATGAGACAGACAGACAAACAGAAGAAAAATGTGGCTGAGCATCATACCAAAAAGCTTCAGTTGACAGATTCTGGAGAGAAACCTGGACGTAAACACCGAGTCACTTGAAATTTCCTGACCCTGCCACGTTCGACACACACACACACACACACACACACACACACACACACACACACACATATATGTATATATATATATATATATATATATATATATATATATATACATATATATATATATATATATAAATATAGATGGAAGTGTATGTGCTTATATGGGTGTATATGCGTATGAGAGGGGATGGATCTTTTTTTGTCATGGCGCTATCTCGCTAACGGGGAAACGGCGATCAAGTATGATGATAACGATAAAAAGATACGTATGTATATTTAGAGAGAGAGCTCTGGTGTCCAGTACGTAGTAGCTGAGTGTGTGTGCCTGCAAGGGAATGGAACTTAAGACTGGATTGGGAATGCGATGATAGTGTGTGTCGGGTCATTAATCTGTGTTTTTGTACTGGAATTTGTTTCGTTAAACTTGATGAATACCAGGTGAAGTCTTCGGGGGGGGGGGGGGGGGGTTCGTCTTCCACCCCCAACAGCCCCGGCTGGGTCCAGGCTAGTGGGTTAGGTCGTTGATCGACCAGGCTGGTGGAAGCCGCTGCTCGCTTGCCCACATAGCCCACACAGGTTTGAATTGTTTTTGGTCAGCAGGCAGCCGGTGATTGTTCTGAGAGCATTGTGTGTGTGTGTGTGTGTGTGTGTGTGTGTGTGTGTGTGTGTGTGTGTGTGTGTGTAACTTTATGTTTGCTTTTGTCATGGTGGACGACTAAGCAGGTAGTTTAGAGTAGAGAGGACGAATAATTTTTAAGGATTCTTCGTTTTGTCCAGATCTTCTGGCAGTAAGCATTTCGAGGACGTGTAGTTTGTTTATCACCTTTGTGTTGATGTTAGTGGTGTATGTGCGCGCGCGCGCGCGTGTGTGTGTGTGTGTGTGTGTGTGTGTGTGTGTGTGTGTGTGTGTGTGTGTGTGTGTCGTATGTGATACCTAGTATGATGCAGAAGTTTTAAATTGAGTGGGAGTACTGGATCATTCAGGGTCATGGGAGGACACAGGTGCAATGCGCGTCTGACTGGGGTTAAGAAGGTGATGGTGGGTATCCTTACCTACGTGAGCCAGTGTTATAGTTCTAGGGTGTATGTGTTGCCTATCTGTTGCTGCTGAATCGTGTCATAGTACTGTGCTGCAACAGTGAAGTCACATCTGTATGAGGAGAGTCTCACACTGTGGTCTGTTGTGGGATGTCACACCCAAGACGGCTAACGTGACATCTGACTGTGTAATTGTTTCTAAGTATATACATATGTATGTATATATATATATATATATATATATATATATATATATATATATATATATATATATATATATATATATATATATATATATAAGTATAAAGAGAAGGTGAGTAATTTAGAGTTGGGTTGAGAGAGTATCGGCTAACTTAAGAAAGAATGATAAAGTTCGGGAAGGAGGTGAATAGTTGGGGACAATATAAGACCATATGAGAACATTACCGAGGCGAAGAGATGGGGGAGTTGTAACAGGAAGAAGAAGAGAAGAGGAGAGGGAGTGAATATTGTAGAGGACTCTGGGTGTTTGGGATGTGGAAGTATGCTTAGTGAGAGAGTCATGGCATGTGATCTGATGAAAAGAGAACAGGTGGTGAAGCATGATGTAAGAAAAAGTAAAGCAAAGCTGCTGGAGTGGATGGGATTGCAGGTGAATTTCTCAAAAAAGAAAAGAGGGTGATATTAGTGGATTGGTTAGTTAAGATGTTAAATGTATGATTAGCGAAGGGCCTGTATAGTGGCACAGTATAAAGGCATAATGCACTACTACTATAGCAATTTTTTGGACTAGGGGCTTGAACAACACACACACGCTGATATGACCCGCTATGTCCAGTTCCCACCAAAACCAATATGATGATCAAGGTGTTACATATACAGAATAATATCTTAAGTTTTCCCTTCGAAAAGAAAAAAATATAAATGTATTATAAGTGAAGACTAAAGCTGATGATGCTGTTAAAGTGACCTACTCCCTCTGTGCGAGCATCGCTAAACAAAATAGTTCAAATCATATTGAGGTAAAAGATGCCTAAAGATCTTTTACAGCAACATATATTACGCCAAAGATCATAATTAACGAGAAAAAGTTAGAAGCTGTACGAAACTCTGTCCATCAGAGCATAGACACGTGAGATATATCATTATATATACATGGAAAATAATGGAAGGTTTTGTCCCGAATATGCATACGAAAATAATTCCTCGCCGGAGCGACAGACTCGGCAGGTTGTGCAAATTAAATCCAGTGGAAAACACTAGTGTTGTGAGCAATGTTAGTGAAAATAACATTTACCTCGTGTGCTTCGCCTATGTTTATGTCGCTACCAGTAAATAGTTGAAACATCGTGGAGGGCGCGTGCGCCCTCTGGCCTTCTTAGCAAAGAAAATAGTTCAGTTCCTCTAGAGTTCGCCATGACGGGCCCACCTGCACAGGATACGCAAGAAAGAGGCTCCAACATGCAACTGTCTTGTGTGCCAGGGTGTGTCTGGGAGGCTTGGCCGGAGACCTGCTGTGGACATCCTTACTGTGGGAGACGATAGCCGCTTAACTCACCCTAAAAATTCTTAAGGTGATATATATATATATATATATATATATATATATATATATATATATATATATATATATATATATATATATATATATATATATTATCCCTGGGGATAGGGGAGAAAGAATACTTCCCACGTATTCCCTGCGTGTCGTAGAAGGCGACTAAAAGGGGAGGGAGAGGGGGCTGGAAATCCTCCCCTCTCATTATTTTTTTTTTTTTTCTAAATTTTTCCAAAAGACGGAACAGAGAAGGGGGCCAGGTGAGGCTATTCCCTCAAAGGCCCAGTTCTCTGTTCTTAACGCTACCTCGCTAACGCGGGAAATGGCGAATAGTTTGAAAGAAAAGAATATATATATATATATATATATATATATATATATATATATATATATATATATATATATATATATATATATGTATATATATATATATATATATATATATATATATATATATATGTGTGTGTGTGTGTGTGTGTGTGTGTGTGTGTGTGTTAGAATGTGTTAGAAATGAAATGTTTGACGGCAGTATGTTGTGCGATCGAGGAAATATTAAAAGGGTAAGAGAGAGAGAGAGAGAGAGAGAGAGGTGTTAAGAAGAGTGTGGTTGAGAAAGTTGAAGGGATCATGCTGAAATAGTTTGGATATATGAAGAGAATGAGTGAGGAGAAGTTAACAAAGAACATGTATGTGTAAAAAGTGTAGGGGACAAGGATAAGTGGTAGACGAAATTGGAGATGGAATGATGAAGTGAAAAATGATGAATCATTGGGACCAATACATCCAGGAGGGTGAAAGGCATGCACGGGATAGAGTGAAATGGAGCGAGGTAGTGTATAGGGGGCAATGTAGACTGATTCAAGGCATATAAAGCAGCCGGGGGTTACCATGGAAAGGTCTGTGGAGCCTATTGTGGATGGAGAGGATGTGGTTTCGTTGCATTACCCATGACTGCTAGAGAGTGGATGTGAGCGGATGTGGCCTTTCTTCGTCTGTTCCTGCCGTCACTTCACTGCCGCAAGAAAAAGGTGGACATGTATGGAAAAAAGTGTATTTACCCGTTACTGGACTTCACCTGCATTAGATTACACCGCGAATGAAAAGGCACCTTTAGTGTGGCTGTATCACTGGAATAAAGTCTCGTCAAAGAATCTTTCTGTTCAAAGAAGTCTCTCGTGTTCCTGCAATAGAATGTAGCGTAGCGAAGGAGCTCTATGTAAGTAGGCCGAATAGTTTCTTTCATACATTGTTAAAGACGAGTAAGTATTTCTCTTGTTTTTTTTTTTCTATTCAGTTTTTCTCACCACACGTTTTCTTCATCAGATGAAGTCTGAAGTAACTTATATCTCCATTTTCACTTTATTCTTGAGATACACTTGACGTTTTGGGCTTACGAACATTACCCATCTTCAATCACCTGACTATAAATGATACAACAATATATAAAGAACAGAACAGGAATGACTCGCATCTTGAAATGTTACAGATGAGAGCGGTAACGATGATGATATGTTGCTGCTCGGTGGACTGCCATGTTCCCTCGGGGGTTCATGTGTGGTAATGTGGCTGGTAGGGGTCAAACTCGCTGGGTCAACCGCTGGGGGGAGTGGGTTTGCCTGAGGTCTCAACACCCGGGAAAGTCCGGTGGCGGTAGAGAGTGGCGTCATATGGTCTGCGGTTAGAGAATCATTGTAGAATCCTAACCTGTCCTGTACTTTGATGAGTTCATGAAAGGATTACATATGTACATGGCCTTTGTTATATGTAGTTTTGTAGGGTCGTGACAATGCTTCAGTACTCTCGTGTTTTCAGTCAGATGCTGACGAGTGAGATTCATGTTATGTTGTAGTTGCATATGTAGTTTAGTGCCTCTGTTTTGAAGATAGAGTGTTCAACGTCGACTGAGTGATGCAGTAGCAACCCGGTCTACACCGGGTTCGATCCTGGCTGTTGGAGGTTTGTATGTTCTATGAAGGTGCGCGTTCATATGCACTTCATATGCACTTTGTTCGTTGTACAGTCAGGTTAGGTAAAATGCTATCTGCTGGCTGTGTGAGCCTGATGGGAAATGACGGGTATAGACCCCATTGCTCACCAACGTGAGACGAAGGGTATTTGAGTATATAGTATTCGAATAGTCATTTCCCTATTAAGGGCGAACATAGCTTAGCGGTAGCGCTCCCGCCTGTTGCACAGAGGTACCGGGTTCGATCCTGGCTGTTGGAGGTTTGTATGTTCTGTGATATATATATATATATATTTATATATATATATATATATATATATATATATATATATATATGTATATATATATATATATATATATATATAACCTCGCTAACGCGGGAAATGGCGAATAGTTTGAAAAAAAAAAAAAAATATATATATATATATATATATATATATATATATATATATATATATATATATATATATGTGTATATATATATATATATATATATATATATATATATATATATATATATATATATATATATATATATATATATATATGTATATATATATATATATATATATATATATATATATATATATATATATATATATATATATATATATATATATATATGTGTGTGTGTGTGTGTGTGTGTAGCAGGTACCGCTTACATCACCACTGAGTCATCTACCGACACAGGAGGACGCAGACACCTGCCCCACGGGAGGGACCACTGCGTGTATTGGTTCGGCTTTTCAGGTCTGCGGTAGTCATCCGTTTCTCATGTGTTTGTAATGTTTCCGGCGTTGCTCTTAGATTTTACCCCTTTGAGGTATCCTCGGCATGAATTTCCCTCTCTGCTAAAACGTAAAGCGGAGGTGTCTAGCATGACCCATCCATTGTTGAGTGGTGACAGAATAGGATGAAGTTCTGGTGGATTATTTTTATGATGTGTATGATGACTGTGAGCGTGGAGGTGACGCGTCGCGCGGAACATTGGGGTCAGAAGAGTCAAAGGCTAGAGGGGTCAAGTTAGATGGCTTGTCTTAGCGTTTTTCTCCCTTTTTTTTTGACCTCGAGGTATCCGCGTTCACTTTCCTTTATCATGAACCGTTTTTATTGTATCTTACAACTTGCCTGTACCTTGACTTTCACGTAGGTTTATACAGTCGAGGTGTAGGTGACGCTGGCGGCCATGATGATAAACAGCTACAACTCTCACACCCCTGGAGCTATATGTAAACACCTGAGGACCAATCGCTACTGAGTAATTTAAGGTAAAGAAGCTTTAAAAAGGGATCTAAAAGAAGTTTACTACAAAAGAATGTTGTTACTCAGGGTCAAAACGTTTAAAAGTAAGGTTGTAGTGGGCTTGCTGGTGGGTGTGTCTGGTTATCGTAACTGTGACAAACATATTCGTCTCATTATCGTAACTGTGACACATGTATTCTCATTATCGTAACTGTGACACATGTATTCCCATTATCGTAAGTGTGACAAAAGTATTCGTCTCATTATCGTAACTGTGACACGTTTATTCGTCTCATTATCGTAACTGTGACACATTTATTCGTCTCATTATCATAACTGTGACACATGTATTCGTCTCATTATCGTAACTGTGACACATTTATTCGTCTCATTATCATAACTGTGACACATTTATTCGTCTCATTATCGTAACTGTGACACATGTATTCGTCTCATTATCATAACTGTGACACATGTATTCGTCTCATTATCGTAACTGTGACACATTTATTCGTCTCATTATCATAACTGTGACACATGTATTCGTCTCATTATCATAACTGTGACACATTTATTCGTCTCATTATCATAACTGTCACACATGTATTCGTCTCATTATCATAACTGTGACACATGTATTCGTCTCATTATCATAACTGTGACACATGTATTCATCTCATTATCATAACTGTGACACATGTGTTCGTCTCATTATCATAACTGTGACACATGTATTCGTCTCATTATCATAACTGTGACACATGTATTCGTCTCATTATCATAACTGTGACACATGTGTTCGTCTCATTATCATAACTGTGACACATTTATTCGTCTCATTATCATAACTGTGACACATGTATTCGTCTCATTATCATAACTGTGACACATGTATTCGTCTCATTATCATAACTGTGACACATGTATTCGTCTCATTATCATAACTGTGACACATGTATTCGTCTCATTATCATAACTGTGACACATGTATTCATCTCATTATCATAACTGTGACACATGTGTTCGTCTCATTATCATAACTGTGACACATGTATTCGTCTCATTATCATAACTGTGACACATGTATTCGTCTCATTATCATAACTGTGACACATGTGTTCGTCTCATTATCATAACTGTGACACATTTATTCGTCTCATTATCATAACTGTGACACATGTATTCGTCTCATTATCATAACTGTGACACAAGTGTTCGTCTCATTATCATAACTGTGACACATGTATTCGTCTCATTATCATAACTGTGACACATGTATTGTCCTTTATTATCAAAAACGTGGGCAAATTTTTGTTCCCTTTTTTATAACGTGACACATGTTTCGTCTCATTTTTCATAACGTTTACCCCATGTATTGTCTCATTAAACATAAAATGTGACACAGTAATTTGTCTCATTATCATAAAATGTGACCCCATTTATTTTGTCTATTATTTTAAAATGTGACACATGTTTTTCGTCTCATTTTTCTTTAAATGTGGGGCACATTTTTCGCTCATTATAAAAACTTTTGACACAAGTTTGTCTCATTATTTATAATGTGACACATGTAAAAGTTCATTATCTAACTGTGACACAATTCGTCTCATTATCTAACTGTGACACATGAATTTTGGGCTTTATTAAACTAAAAATGTGGGCACATGTATTGTCTCATTATCATAACGGGACCTGTATTCGTCTCATTATCGTAACTGTGACCCATGTTTTTCGTCCATTAACGTAAGAAGCTTTCATGTGACCCACTGCCTCGCTCTCATCTGATGTCCAAATATTCTCAGAAGACTCATTACGGAATATTAGAACCATGCTGCGCTCTCAAGCTAACCTCGAATGCTTTGAAACACTAGCAGAAAACTCCTCCTCATTGTTAAGTAATTATAACTCTTAGATTACCGTTAATGGTCTCACCTAACACCACAGACTAATTTCCAGATGACCTTGATTATTCCCAAATGACCAGATCGCCTGTTAGGAGGTCCCCTGGAAATGATCATCTGCTAAACTTTTGCCATATGACCTTGCGACGCTTGCAGACGACCCAAGATGATCTTCCCAGACCCAGCAGGCACTTCCCAGATGAAACCAGACGCCTTTTGGCATGATCCCCTGTTGCGGGTACCGATCAATCGACGTGCTCCACCCGTTGTAGTAACCGTGTGGAGCCCATTCATACGTCTGAGTGAGAACGTAAGACATTCTTCATGTCTTGCCTGGGACTAGAACGAACGATGGTGCTCTGCCATCCCCCGGAGTGGACGAGCGTCAATCATGACGAGTCTGATTAAACTACCCTTGTTAGATTAGGTTTATTCGGAAAACTGTCTTAATAAAAGTAACCAGTTTTATCGATTCTGCTTCTGTTTGACCCAAGCTAGGCAACGTCCAGTAGCTTTTATGCAAGGAGAGGTAGAATCGTCAGATTCCTTTCAGAAAGTACTAAGAGTTGACATACTCAGAAAAGATAGATAAGGTTAGTTAGACTTGGTAAGGTTAGATATGAGTATAACTGAGCCCAAAGCCCCACCAGCACTGTCTCTACTCACCATGTGACCCCTGGGATATGCCCAGCGTGCATTACCCGCAATGGTAATTCGTGTATTTTCACATATCCACCATTATCGATATGTTTATTGGTTCTTGACTCCAACTATGAATGACGGACGCCGCGGCTCTTCGTTATTCACAGTGGTTAAGATAGATTCAGGATCGGCATCCATCTATTTCAGGGCAGGAGGCTGCACAGTCGTGAGGAGATCAACACAGTCGTGGCACGGAGGGAATACATTGGTAATGCAAACTGTTGGTCCCAGGATCCATAAATCTTCCACAGCGAACGCCATCCTGAGTCTTCTGCCTGGGCATCTGCACGATAACAGCAGTATATATATATATATATATATATATATATATATATATATATATATATATATATATATATATATATATATATATACGTATTTATACACGTACATATGACCAGCGTTAACACAACTATCATCCATTTCTCACCGCTGACACCCTTATCACTTAGCTTCATCACTGTTACCACTCGAACACTTTCACCATCTTTATCACTGTCTCTCTCTCACCACTCTGTGTTGTCCCCATCACCACTCTGTGTTGTCCCCATCACCACTCTGTGTTGTCACCATCACCACTCTGTGTTGTCACCATCACCACTCTGTGTTGTCCCCATCACCACTCTGTGTTGTCCCCATCACCACTCTGTGTTGTCCCCATCACCACTCTGTGTTGTCCCCATCACCACTCTGGATTGTCCCCATCACCACTCAGCAGATCCAACGCTGTTGTCTGGACGTAAGGCGTCCCCCTAGAGTACTTGCTTCGTCGCTCCTCAAACTCGACACTTAAATCTTCTTGTTCATTAATACACGAGATTTCTGTACTCAACAGTATGTACAGTCTGTTCAGAACACACACACACACAGACACACACACACACACACACACACACACACACACACACACAAGGCACAGATTCCTACTAGTTTACCGGCGTCTTGTCATCTGAAAGGCAGCGGCTTCAAACACAAGCACAACCCTGTGAATATTGCAGACATAAGCACATTGCTTGATCAGAGACACAAATGTTTGGGAAAATTCCACCGGTAATTAGGGAGATCTCACTGGTAACTAGGGAGATCTTACTGGTATCCAGGGAGTTTTCGTTGGTAACTAGGGAGATTCCACTGGTTGCCTGGTTAGCACAAGGGCTGGATCCGGCGACCAGCTGTGTCTTTTCAACGCAGTTGAAATGAAACGGACGCTGGAAATCCATGAGTCACTAATGAACAATTCTTAATGAAGGAATCCCCAGACTCGACACGTAAGATATCAGGGCATCATCCATAGGCATGATAAGCTCAAGCCACAGATGGAAATGGATGTCAAGGAATCTCAAGAGCAAAATCTATGGCGAGTACGAAGCTTGGGCATGTAGTTGTGATGTGTGCGGTAAGAGCTTGGGAACCAAGTCCAGTGGCTGGATCACAAGTAATTGCGAAAAGAAAGGGAAGATTGTAAATTGCCAGGAGATGAGTGGGATTCTGGAAAAGCAGTAGGAATCGTTATTTAGTGAGCCAAAAACCACAATCAAGAGGAATGATCCAACATACTTTTTCCAAAACAGTAATTCCTCAACTGTCAGACACCACGACCTCAACACAATATTTTGAGAGGTTCATCGAGAGGGTCATCGAGAGGGTGCCGATGCACTCAGCCCTAGGCCCGGACTCGCGGAACTCAGTCTTCCTAAAGAAACGCAAGACATCTTTAGCCACGTGCACCAAATATCATCTAGAGAAAAATTCTAGATTCTGACATCATTTGCGAGAGTCTGAAATTGACTCGCATATTCCCGTTACAAAAAGGCGGGACCAAGACAGTCCCAAAAACTGTCGACTAATGATATTAACATTGCACATCATTATGATCTTCAAAAGAGTCCCAAGAGGTTAGCCAACGGAATGTATAGAAGAAAACAAACTAGATAACCCAAGACAATATGGACTCGAATTCGGAAGATCCTACCTCTCTCAGTTGCTAGACTACGCTATGATGGGAGTGTTGATGCTCTGGAAAACAAAGATACAGACGTGATTGACACAGATTTTGCAAAAGCTTTTGACAGATGTGACCATGTTGTCAGAACACACAAAATGAGAAAGATGGGAATAGCAGGAAGAACTGGGAGATGGATGTTCAACTTTGTCACAAATAGATCACAACATATGGTCGTAAACCATGCCATCTCCATCGCCTCCACGGTAAAATGCTCAGTTCCTTCGGGAACTGTACTCGCACCCTTCCTGTTCATCATTCTTATATTTGACTTGACGCAAACACGAGCCACAGTTTCATATCATCCTTTGCAGATGATTCAAGAATAGATATAAAAACACATCAATAGGAGGTGATGAAAGGCTACAAAAGAGATATAAGAAGTCCTGACTGAGCTAGAGAGAACAACAGTAATATTTCGGTGGAGATCATTTCCAACTCCTCCGATATGGGATAAATGAGGAAATCCAAACATCACAGAATATTTCCGGAGATGTTCATCAAAGTTTATATAGGATCCTGTGAAATAAGGAGGCATCCTTAGCTCTACTGGGATTCCCTGTTGACTCCTAAACTTACCAATATCTGGTTAGCTGTAGTTCTAAATGTCAACATATGACTCAAAAGTATCCGTCGTTCATCCTATCTCCACAGTCATCCTGAACATTGTCTTTGTGATTCGTAGCCATTGTGCTCACACTACTAAAACGCAGATTGTGACACCGCTTAAGGAAGAGCCCTGTGGTGCTTGGTGGACACCAAGATACCTTCCTGTGGTGGTTCAACTCAATATTTGTTAGGATATAGAGAGACTGAGCCCACAAATGTCAGTTTCTTTAAATGGTCCACATGGGTCGAACGAATTTACCTCATGGTTCGACACTTCAACCAGAATTTATACCCTTGGAGTGTCTCTACTACTCTATAAGTTTCCGTGAATATCCCAGGAAGCTCTGGGTTGGGACCATATAAGGTTACGTGAATATCCCAGGAAGCTCTGGGTTGGGACCATATAAAGTTCCGTGAATATCCCAGGGAGCTCGGGGTTGGGACCACTCTCCTCTCAGACTTAACTCACAACTAGATGGTGTTCTTGAACGGCATTCGCCTTTGCTCTTCTGTGATATGAATTAATCATATCCCTGTTCGCCTTCTGCAAGCATCGCTTCGCACTTTGGAATGAAATCTCTGCTGACTGAGCTAAACGGGTTTGCACGTAATTCTCGACATATACACACAAACCTCAGCTTACAACGCAACAGTTCATATGGCAGTTTCACCTCCTCCAAGAGAATGAAGAGTGGGAATCTCCCTCAGACATTCAAAGTTGAATGCATGGCCCGCCCGATTTGGGGATAAATTTATCCCAAAAGTAACAAACTATTTGGCTCAACTACGTGCCCCATTGCCTTTACCACATTCTTATTCTTCCCCTCTACCAGCTCATACTTTGCTGGGTGGTAGGCAACAGTGTTGTATTTTCTGATGCTGTAAAGTCTACACATCTCACTCAGCACAGCATTGCTAAATTCTCACACTCAGAAACGACTGCCCTGGGAGTTGAATGTCTGCAGATACTGTATCAGCTCTGGAGACTGTGTTCGCTGATATGTTACATGTAGCCACCGACTCAGAAAACCAGCGAATGATACGCCTATGTGGTGTCTCACCTCCTTAAAGAGCTCCACCTCTGGAGCGTGATCTGTCAAATTATGGTAGTAAGAAATCAAGTCTCGAAAATGCTTCACTACCCATACTGCCTCCTCATCCTCTAACTCAGTGACTGGATAGTTCATCCCTGCTCTCACCATCACCATCTCACGCTATCAGTGTCAACACCAAGCGCTGTCACCATCACAACTCAGCACTACCACTATCATTTTGTCACCGCAGGTAACGCCACACTTGATTCAGCACTGTCACCATCAAGTTACTGTCTTCATATGTGATGTGTGGGTTTATCTCTAAGGTCTGCCATGTATCATTATAAGTTTCAACGACGAGGAATCATTGGAAATAATTGTATCCATTTGGATTACTTTTAGATTTCGATTGATATGCCTCACGATTCATAGATATGAGACAGTCTGAAGTTTTGCAAGACTTTCTCGCTAAGTTTCCAGAGAAAGTGAATGATTTCTCAAGTCCTGTTCATAGCTGTGGACGACAGAATCTTTGATCACGATTCAGTTAGGGGTGATGGAAGAATGATATTATAATTTTTAATGAGATTGTCTCATAGTGTGCTTGTATGCCCCTTGAATATAAAACTTCCTCCCCATACAGTACAAAAAAGGTAGTTACACACACAAACACACACACACACACACACACACACACACACACACACACTTGTTTATATGATTCTTCAAGAGGCGGGAGGTTGAACACTGGGGGTCTATATTCCTGGATCGTTCTGACGGAAAGATCTCTATCACCACTTGTAAGGTCAGAGCCAACGTGTCTCGCCCAATCCTTGATGTTTTAGGTCTTATACTGTGTTTATGATCGTCAGATTAGTACCCCATTGTGTCTGTGGAGAGCCTAGCATACGCTTTCACCAGTTCTTGTGTCCTGATTCCCGTTGTGATGGTTAGCCCGAATGGGTCGTATGTTAACTGCCTCAGCATACAGTAAAATGACACCAAAATGACGTCTTATTACGAATAAATGATTCATTCATTCGTTATAGTTGTAAAAACTTTTTTTTAACTACGTAATATTCAAGTTAATTTTCTTTCCAGGTTGGTTTCACAGATATCTGTTGGAACGTCCATCGTAGTGCTGTGTATTTATTGAAATTCATAAGAACTAGAAATTATATCTTGAATAATAATCTCATGTTGGCTGAATACTATGACTTGTGCACAGGTTATATGTTATGATATACTGATATGTAGTTAAGGAGGTTGTAAGGCGAATCTCATAATGTCTCTTGGAATCACCCAAGATAAACTCCATGAAGTTCTTTGTTAGTACACATACTATGGAACAAAGGATAATGCGTAACACGGCGCTTGCCCCTATCCTTTCGTGATATAGTCTTGGCGTCTAATCTATTGAAGCAGACAGCAATTATTGCAGCATACCCTGCATACACAGGCTACAGTGTAGCCAGGCGGGACTCTCAGTAACTCACACTCTGCAATTAGAGCCGGGAATGGGTTTCTGAATTCCACACATGCTTTTCCTCCATTGTAATATTAAACTCAACACTATTATCACTGTGATAATATTGAGGTAATGGTCGGAGCGGAGAGGAGCGGAATGTTCATGAGCGGACCAGCGGCAACATCACCACGATGACGAAGATGACGAAGAAGTGGATGCCAGTATTGTGTGTGTGTGTGTGTGTGTGTGTGTGTGTGTGTGTGTGTGTGTGCGTGTGTGTGTGTGTGTGTGTGTATGTGTGTCCTTCTGAACACGAATTACGAATGGAGTTTCGTTATACTGTGAACACTGCTGTCGTAGGTGTTTTTTCTTTTTTTTTTTTTGGTCAAGAGCAAAGCTGTTTCATCTGAAGAAGCTTAATCAACATTCTCGTGAAACTGGTCAACTGGTTTAGCGTTGAGAAGCTTGACTCAGTGTCTCATTGAGGCTAATGTGGCATAAAAAGCTTGAGTTGCAGCTTGATGACGATGATCTGTTATAAAAAGCTGTAGCTCACAGCTCGTGGAAGTGGAGGCTATATAAGAAGCTTGAACCGTAGCTGAGAAAAGCTAGATTATAAGAAGCTTGACCAGAAGTTAAGTTCATTGAGCTTGAGGAAAAATCACAAGTGACTAAGTATAGCATCTAAGTGACGGTATTAATCATTTAAACTCAAATGCGATTTAGCGAGTTAATCTTATTGAAAACTGCAAATTCAGGCTAAGTGGTTGTCGTTAATTCCTGTACTGCACTGGTGTGTGAGAAGCTCAGAACGTGCACTCGTGAAACCCAATCAGCTGTCGCGAGTAATGAGTTCTGTTACTCATGTTTACAAGTCACAGGTGCAATGTGACGTTGAACCCAAGATCATTAGTATCTGTCTGCGTTGTGTACATTTTCCTAATTGTTGTACAGATGAAAACAGATAGAAAAAAAAAATAGGGCATACTGAAAGAAAATGGAACGTTATTGCATGATACATTACAACATGTATCACATTTTCTTTTTTTTTCTCTCTCTCTCTCTTTTTTAACATCCGTGTAAAATAATAACATGCATTTTCAATCCCTTTATTCATTTCATTGCAAATGTATATATATTCACTTTTCATCGCACTGTTAATGGCGCAGGGTAATGTATTCACGTTATTATTGTGCACATAATGCATCTCTTTTTTTTTTTTTTGTCCTATTTCCCGTAATTAGCCTGACCTGGAAGTTTCTCATTATGAGACAGGTTTGGCTGGCTGGTACCGAGGAGGGAGGGGG
>NC_092225.1:61952607-62067607 GCF_036320965.1 Panulirus ornatus | reverse complement strand
TTGACCATCTCAGGTTGACCTAACAAGACTTCCTTCAGTCTTTCATACTGACATCTGGGAGCAGTTCACTCAAACAGCGTTGTCTAACTTTCTCCCATTAGAGCATATATTTTTCACCTCACCTGTAGCCTCCCTGTATTGTTTATCTAACTCTCTTAGGGAAAAGAAAGCATTATATTTTCCACCTCATCCTTATTTACGAACTCTCGCCGGGATAATCGTAATCTTTGTATCATAAAGTACGTCATCCAACAGCTGGTTTACAGTCTCATTGTTCAACAACTGATTTTATGGGATGACTTTGAAATATAGATTTGTCCCAGTTTTCATCATATCGCCGAGACATGTATTATATAAGGGATAAATGTGATAGCATTTTTTCGACGCTGAAGGACATAGAGGTCGTCCAAAAATGATCTTTACAGACCTAATATCAATTTTGCACTCAGTTATCATGATATGACTCCAACAATCACAGAACAAATGTCAAAATAAATTTTTGTTTAAAAAAGAAAAGAAATCATTGCGATGTTATCGATCTTGTCAAATAAAACTTCCATAAGAAAAATAAGGGAAGAATCTGGTGTACAACTAGAGCTTCAACTAAACTCAAAATATTTTCTACAATTTCGAGAACTGTTAACTTGTTTGGGGACTCCCCGGGTATGTGACCTGATGGGCAATTCACACGTGGTGCTCCATCATTTTTTCCCTACAGTGTCCTTTGGGCTGTCGTATTTTTTCTGCTTTTTCAAAGACCCTGACAGGTCACACAGGTGCTGGCATTTTCAGAAGAGGGAGACAGGATGCGACATCCATGCGATAGAAAAGGTAGAATATATTTCCGACCCAAGTGCAATTATTTTTTCTTTTTTTTTAGCTACAGACAAACGTACAACCGATTTCTCTAAAGGATACGAACCCTACTTCCAGGGGAATTTCTCACAGTAAACAAGTTCTGCTAAATTCAATATAAATTCTCCTTAAAGCTGTATGATCATAGATGAGGCAAGACTCTATTTTCATATATGTCAGCTGAGACGGCACGGGCAACTGTATGCACTAATCAAGCCATCTCGTTAACGCTCTCTCTCTCTCTCTCTCTCTCTCTCTCTCTCTCTCTCTCTCTCTCTCTCTCTCTCTCTCTCTCTCTCTCTCTCTCTCTCTCTCTCTCTTTCTCCATCAGTGATTCCAAATGTATGTGCTGCTGGGTACACTCACCATTAGCCTAGTGTTTAGCGAACCGAGCTTCAACACAAGTGGTAGCGGTTCGAATTTTTTTTTTTTTTCCCCTTTTGGAAGGTATTATACGTTCAATGAAAGTGGGCGCTCATCTCACTTTATATTGTGTTCATGTACCCCAACGTGTGACGGTAAGTTCGGTAAAACTGGTGGTGGCTATTAGCTAATGTGAGCCTGACGGGATATGACCAATCAAGACCCTCTTGTTTATGGACGTCAGACGAAGGGCATTTGATTACTAGACATCAAATAGCCATATCGCTATTATCAGATCCATTGCATGGTGGCTAGCTTTCAAAGTTTTAATGCAAATGGTTGTGCTTCGAATCCTTGCCGTTAGAGGGTATCATATCACACACACACACACACACACACACATATATATATATATATATATATATATATATATATATATATATATATATATATATATATATATATATATATATATATATAAACAAAGTGCATATGAACACGCACCTTCATAAAACATACAAACCTCCAACAGCCAGAATCGAATCCGGGACCCCTGTGCAACAGGCGGGAGCGCTACCGCTAGGCTATGATCGCCCCAAAAGGGAAATGACTATTCGAATACTATGTACTCGAATACCCTTCGTCTCACGTTGGTGAGCAACGGGGTCTACACCGGTCATTTCCCATCAGGCCCACATAGCCAGCATATAGCATTTTACCGAACCTAACTGTATAATGTGGAAGTCTATGAATGCGAACAAAGTACATATGAACGCTCACATTCATAGAACATACAAACCTCCAACAGCCAAGATCGAACCCAGGACCCCTGTGCAACTGTCGGGAGCGCTACCGTTAGGCTATGATCGCCCCTAATTGGGAATGACTTTTCGAATACTTTGTACTCACATGCACATGTATATATATACACGCCCACACACGCACATATACATACCTATACAGTTCAACGTATACATACATATACATACACAGAAATATGCATGCATACACATGTACATATTAATACTTGCAGCCCTCATCCATTCTCGTAGACAGCCAGCCACACATGAAATGGAACCACCCTCCCTTCGCGCGCGCGCGCGAGGTAACGCTAGGAAAAGACAACAAAGGCCACATTCATTCACACTCAGTCTCTAGCTCTCATGTGTAATGCACCGAAGCCACAGCTCCCTTTCCATATCCAGGCCCCACAACACTTTCTATGGTTTATCCATACGCTTCACATGTATACATATCTATATCTATATCTATATCTATCTATCTATCTATCTATCTATCTATCTATCTATCTATCTATCTATCTATCTATATATATATATATATATATATATATATATATATATATATATATATATATCTATATATATATATATATATATATATATATATATATATATATATATATATATATATATATATATATATATATATATATATGTGTGTGTGTGTGTGTGTGTGTGTGTGTGTGTGTGTGTATGTGTGTGTGTGTACAGTATGTATGTATCTACATGCATGTTCCATCGCTACTGTCACCGCGACCATTACCACAGTAATTACAACTCTTACTATAAACGTAACAGAGTCCATCACTCCTGCTACTTCTACTGTTGCAGTTACAACTTAAGAAATCAGCCGCGAAATTCCCAACAGATACGTCAGCCTTAAGACGACAACAGAAGCGACAACAGTAACGACAGAGATCCTCATCGTCGAGACGATAACAGAAGCGACAACAGTAACAACAGAGGTCCTCATCGTCGAGATAATCTCTGTGATAACGGCTGGAGGCTGGGAGTGAAGACTGACTCCCTGAGCTGGAGAGCACGTTCTCCCTCCCCCCCAACTCTGAGGACACCTCACCTCTGTGGCGCCTAACGAGAAACGTCACATAAAATAAGATCAAGATAAAAGGATTGGCTGGAGTGGCAGTAGCACACACACACACACACACACACACACACACACACACACACACACACACACACACACACACACACACACACACACACACACACACAGCCGGGGTCCAGGGACGGCCACATTGTACATAATGTACGAGACTGGTCCAGAGAAGGGATGCTGACGGAGGAGATGTTCTCATCTTATCATCTATAGAAATATAAGACATATGAAATAATGATAATGATAATGATGTTAATGATAACTTTTTTAATGGAGTTATGCTATTGTTAACACTGGAAATATATATATATATATTATTACATGGAATTGGTGCATACTTTTTCACTACCGCGAGCCTGGGATCGAACCCGGGGCCAAATGCATGAAAGCATAAGCCAGAATTTCAAGAAGTGTAATTATGGATCTAGTTAAAAGATTACTAAAAGAGAATATATAAAACAAGGATGTCCAAGAGATAATCAATGTCCTATGCAAACAAGTGTAGAAGTGGAACTGAATGAGATTAAAAAGAAATATAAATAACCAAGTAGAATATTACATGACAATGATCCAAGTTTTATCACAGACAGTTCCAGAATTAAGACCAGATGCCTTCGGGCAATAACATAGTCCTTGCTAACCTCAATGAAATATACATGAACGAAAAGATCAAAAGCGAAACTGATCTAGACTGATACTAGATATTCAGGGCTGATGGAGACGAAATTTAGTAAGGTGGTGTAGCAATTTACGCTTCACTTGCGGTCAAATGCATGATATACATATATATATATATATATATATATATATATATATACAGAGAGAAAGAGAGAGAGAGAGAGAGAGAGAGAGAGAGAGAGAGAGAGAGAGAGAGAGAGAGAGAGAGAGAGAGAGAGAGAGAGAGAGAGAGAGAGAGAGAGAGAGAGAGAGAGAGAGAGATCCTAACTCAGCTGTCTGACCCCGTTAGGATACACCTGCTACACAATATATTTGGTTTAGAATCTGACGCTGCCATCTGGTAAATGAATTTTCCTGTGTATTCAAAACGCTCGCCACAAATCAACTGTAAAGCGGCTCGCCGAAACGCAGTAAACAACTTTTCCATGAACGTTTGAGATCGTAACTCATAGTTACTTAACTATTTCGCGTTTGTCGCTAATTTACGAACTACGGTTCAGGGGTAAATCGCAAACAAAGTTGGATATTGACAACCAAAGCATTGGTGGATGTTATGATGATGGATGTTTTCCGTGGTATATATATATATATATATATATATATATATATATATATATATATATATATATATATATATATATATATATATATATATATATATATATATATATATATATATATATATATATGTATATATATATATATCATTATTATTATTATTATTTCATTATACTTTGTCGCTGTCTCCCGGGTTAGCGAGGTAGCACAAGGGAACAGACGAAAGAATGGCCCAACCCGCCCACATACACATGTATATACATACACGTCCACACACGCACATATACATACCTATACATCTCAACGTATACATATATATACACACACAGACATATACATATATACACATGCATGTAATTCATACTGTCTACCCTTATTCATTCCCCTCGCCACCCCGCCACACATGAAATGACTATCCCCTCCCCCTGCATATGCGCGAGGTAGCGCTAGGAAAAGACAACAAAGGCCACATTCGATCACACTCAGTCTCTAGCTGTCATGTATAACGCACTGAAGCCACAGCTCCCTTTCCACATCCAGGCCCCACAAAACTTTCCATGGTTTACCCCAGACGCTTCACATGCCCTGGTTCAATCCAGTGACAGCACATCGACCCCGGTATACCACATCGTTCCAATTTATTCTATTCCTTGCACGCTTTTCACCCTCCTGCATGTTCAGGCCCCGATCAATCAAAATCTTTTTCACTTCATATTTCCACCTCCAATTTGGTCTCCCATTCTCTTCGTTCCCTCCACCTCTGACACAAATATCCTCTGTGCCAATCTTTCCTCACTCATTCTCTCCATGTGACCAAACCATTTCAAAACAACCTCTTCTGCTCTCTCAACCATACTCTTTTTATTACCACACATCTCTCTTACCCTTACGTTACTTACTCCATCAAACCACCTCACACCACATATTCTCCTCAAACATCTCATTCCCAGCATATCCACCCTCCTCCGCACAACTCTACCTATAGCCCACGCCTCGCAACTATATAATATTTTTGTAGCCACTATTCCTTCAAACATACCCATTTTTGCTTTCCAAGATAACGCTCTCGACTTCCAAGCATTTTTCAACGCTCCCAGAACTTTCGCCCCCTCCCCCACCCTATGATTCATTTCCGCTTCCATGGTTCCATCCGCTGCCAAATCCACTCCCAGATATCTAAAACACTTTACTTCCTCCAGTTTTTCTTCATTCAAACTTACCTCCCAATTGACTTGTCCCTCAACCCTACTGTATCTAACAACCTTCCTCTTATTCACATTTACTCTCAGCTTTCTTCTTTCACACACTTTACCAAACTCAGTCACCAGCTTCTGCAGTTTCTCACCCCAATCAGCCACCAGCGCTGTATCATCAGCGAATAACAACTGACTCACTTCCCAAGCTCTCTCATCCACAACAGACTGCATAATTGCCCCTCTCTCCAAAACTCTTGCATTCACCTCCCTAACAACCCCATCCATAAACAAATCAAACAACCATGGAGACATCACGCACCCCTGCCGCAAACCAACATTCACTGAGAACCAATCACTTTCCTCTCTTCCAACTCGTACACATACCTTACATCCTCGATCAAAGCTTTTCACTGCTGCTAACAACTTGCCTCCCATACCATATATTCTTAATATCTTCACAGAGCATCTCTATCAACTCTATCATATACCTTCTCCAGATCCATAAATGCTACATACAAATCCATTTGCTTTTCTAAGTAAATGTGAATAAGAGCAAGGTTATTAGGTACAGTAGGGTTGAGGGTCAAGTCAATTGGGAGGTGAGTTTGAATGGAGAAAAACTGGAGGAAGTGAAGTGTTTTAGATATCTGGGAGTGGATCTGTCAGCGGATGGAACCATGGAAGCGGAAGTGGATCATAGGGTGGGGGAGGGGGCGAAAATTTTGGGAGCCTTGAAAAATGTGTGGAAGTCGAGAACAGTATCTCGGAAAGCAAAAATGGGTATGTTTGAAGGAATAGTGGTTCCAACAATGTTGTATGGTTGCGAGGCGTGGGCTATGGATAGAGTTGTGCGCAGGAGGATGGATGTGCTGGAAATGAGATGTTTGAGGACAATGTGTGGTGTGAGGTGGTTTGATCGAGTAAGTAACGTAAGGGTAAGAGAGATGTGTGGAAATAAAAAGAGCGTGGTTGAGAGAGCAGAAGAGGGTGTTTTGAAATGGTTTGGTCACATGGAGAGAATGAGTGAGGAAAGATTGACCAAGAGGATATATGTGTCGGAGGTGGAGGGAACGAGGAGAAGAGGGAGACCAAATTGGAGGTGGAAAGATGGAGTGAAAAAGATTTTGTGTGATCGGGGCCTGAACATGCAGGAGGGTGTAAGGAGGGCAAGGAATAGAGTGAATTGGAGCGATGTGGTATACAGGGGTTGACGTGCTGTCAGTGGAGTGAATCAAGGCATGTGAAGCGTCTGGGGTAAACCATGGAAAGCTGTGTAGGTATGTATATTTGCGTGTGTGGACGTGTGTATGTACATGTGTATGGGGGGGGGGGTTGGGCCATTTCTTTCGTCTGTTTCCTTGCGCTACCTCGCAAACGCGGGAGACAGCGACAAAGTATAAAAAAAAAAAAAAAAAAAAAAAAAAAAAAAAAAAAATTCAAAACAAACACCTGATCCACACATCCTCTACCACTTCTGAAACCACACTGCTCTTCCCCAATCTGATGCTGTGTACATGCCTTCACCCTCTCAATCAATACCCTCCCATATAATTTCTCAGGAATACTCAACAAACTTATATCTCTATAATTTGAGCACTCGCTTTTGTCCCCTTTGCCTTTGTACAATGGCACTATGCAAGCATTCCGCCAATCCTCAGGCACCTCACCATGAGTCATACATACATTAAATAACCTTACCAACCAGTCAACAATACATACAGTCATCCCCATTTTTAATGAATACCATCCAAACCCGCTGCCTTGCCGGCTTTCATCTCCCGCAAAGCTTTTACTACCTCTTCACTGTTTACCAAATCATTCTCCCTAACCCTCTCACTTTGCGTACCACCTCGACCAAAACACCCTATATCTGCCACTCTATCATCAGACACATTCAACAAACCTTCAAAATACTCACTCCATCTCCTTCTCATATCACCATTACTAGTTATCACCTCCCAATTAGCCCCCTTCACTGATACTCTCATTTGTTTCCTTGTCTTACGCACTTTATTTACCTCCTTCCAAACCATCTTTTTATTCTCCCTAAAATTTAATGATACTCTCTCACCCCAACTCTCATTTGCCCTCTTTTTCACCTCTTGCACCCTTCTCTTGACCTCGTGCCTCTTTCTTTTATATATCTCTCAATCATTTGCATTATATCCCTGCAAAAATCGTCCAAATGCCTCTCTCTTCTCTTTCACTAATAATCTTACTTCTTCATCCCACCACTCACTACCCTTTCTAATCTGCCAGCCTCCCACGCTTCTCATGCCACAAGCATCTTATGCGCAAGCCATCACTGCTTCCCTAAATACATCCCATTCCTCCCCCACTCCCCTTACGTCCTTTGTTCTCACCTTTTTTCATTCTGTACTCAGTCTCTCCTGGTTTATATATATATATATGTATATATATGTATATATATATATATATATATATATATATATATATATATATATATATATATATATATATATATATATATATATATATATATATATATATATATATTTTTTTTTTTTTTTTTCCAAAAGAGGGAACAGAGAAGGGGGACAGGTGAGGATATTTCCTCAAAGGCCCAGTCCTCTGTTCTCAACGCTACCTCCCTAATGCGGGAGATGGCGGATAGTATGAAAGAAAGAAAGATATATATATATATATATATATATATATATATATATATATATATATATATATATATATATATACATATTTATATATATATATATATATATATATATATATATATATATATATATATATATATATATATATATATATATATATATATATATAAGCTTGACAGTTAACTAAAGCAATTTATATAGCAATTTTTTATCAAATTTTCAGTGGCTACTAATTATAGATCACATTGCATATATAAAAAGACTCAAGTGAAATTATTAATGGTTCAGAAACATTTCGTTTCTGTAACTTCCGCGGAAAAAAGGTATTGTTTTCTCAAAGTGAAATATGTTGATCGTAAACATACATTATAACAGTAGGATATTAATTCAGTAAAGCAAAATGCGCCAAGGTTTAACTACGGCCTGCAATAAACCTTCTCTGGAGAAATCAGGCAAAAATGTTTGTTTTTTTCGTATACTTATCCAGATGAAAGCATGACGGGTGCAAGTTCGCCCTAGTAATCTTAAGCTTACGCGCAGAATCCTGGATAAAAAGAACCGCATTCTTTTTTTCCAGTAATAGCCAGAGTGGTCAGACTTCCATGATTCCTGTGTTCCCACCCACATCCTAGACATGAATACTGATACAGAGCACAGCTGACCATGTAGCTGCTGTGTGGTCATCTACTTGTGGACAATTCAGTCAGTAACTGCTTGTTTACGACGGTTAGAAAAGAAATCCATTTTGGAACTTGATGTTGGTAGTTAGGGTCTAAAGTCTTGTGGAAGGTTGAGGACTGAAATAGCTAATGCTTAAGGAGAAGGTGATGATGTAGCGGTTCTTGCGTGTAACACCAGAAGGTAACTGTTGTCTTGGGGGTCCTTGGCAGCTTGTGTCTGTCGTCTCATACAGGTCACGGCGTTCGGTGAGGAGCGGACTCCTCACTTATATATCATGCTGAAGAAAACGAACAAGACATCGTTAAACGTGCAGTCATAGTGAGAACGAAAGACCTGATCTGTTCCCAATGTTCGACGTAACTGCTGATGTCTTTCATTATATACGATTCACGATACGTCGATATCAACGTCATCCAGCATATCAGGGGCGTTACACTGAAGCGAATATTTACAAGCAGGGAGTAGGTAGGAGGCAACCAATGACCAAGGAGTCACTGCCATCTGGGGATCAGTAGGACTGGTGATGGCCAGGAATGGAGTCAGCTTTGATTTTGCGTTCCTTTACCTCTTCTAGTTTGCTGTTTTTATCATCACTTCTCTCTACCCACGCGTGGGGTTGCTGGCATCCACTCTGCAATTTTAACACTCTCTCTGTCTCAGATGAAAACGAAAGAAAACGTTGTAATACACTGCTCAGAAAACCAGTGAGTCACTGCGGGCATCAGTAACTCAAGGGAAGGCTGTTTAGACGTCTGTTTCTTTACTTACACCGATGCGAGTTGGATATTTTTACCCTCTCGAACTGGTTTTTTTTTCTTTTTTCTAAAAAGGCAGCTTTCATATTCCTCAAAAACTCTGATATTCATATTCACCCCTCATTACTTTAACTGCTTTACATGTTTCATTCAAGGCCTGGCCTCGGTTCTTCATTCCGTAACTGGAGCCTTCAATATCAAAAAAAGAAAGCAAATGAAATAATCTAATCTTAATTTTCATGAGAGATCACAAAATATATTTCTTTATCAGGTTAAAGATTGAATTATATGAATGTTACATTTAAAGAATGTTTCAAAAGTTTCGGTTTCTGTTCTTAATCGGAAAAGAATATCAATGTTTGAATGAAAATGTCAATGTTACTGAGGAACGAAGAGTTGAGTGTCATCTGGTTAAATGCCATTACGGTGTAGAAGTTAGGATTAATGACAAAACTACCAGATATCAAGCAGATGATTTGCTGCTTTTGTCTTCTATTTTACCGTCAGCTACTTCACCAGTCCCTACAAAGGGACTAGGGAATTGATATATACACTCAGCTGCACAAGTCTAGATCCATTAGATCCAAGGCTTTCATACGTATCAAATATTTTTATCTCGCTGGTCTCCTTGAAAAATTAATTTGTTTTGACTGCCACCAGTTTGCCGACATAAAGGGGCCTTCACGGGACATGAAGGGGCGGTTATGGACATAAAGGGTTGCTGAAAGGATTAACTATTAAGAGGTGTTTACGTGTGTGACGTCAGGAGAGAACAAGGGGTAGTCTGCGTTAACCGACAGAGCCACCGTTTGTCCTGCCCTTCTCCAGGTATGACTGTTAACTCACTCGAGCTTCTCCATCACTGGTGTGAAGGATATCGCAGACCAATGGTTGTGTGATCCTTGTCCCAGAGCCACAGACCAGCCAGAACAGCCAGCAACAGAGAGGCGTACTGGTTGAAGTGGTGGAGCTCTGCCAATCACACTAGGCTACACCAGAGACACTTATACCCATCGACTCCAGGCAACAGCTGTACCATCTTACTTCAGCCAGACTACCACCACTTACCACAGCCACACACAGGTTCCAACACCTCGGACACCAGCCGCATCTGCTATCTGACTCACCTGCATCGTCTACACCAACCACACCTGCCCCAGCCACACCTGCCCCAGCCACACTCGTACCTGACAAGCCTTCACCATCTCCTCCAGCCACGCCACTGCCAGCCCACACTACTGGCGGTCTAGTCAGACGGACATTTAGTTAAAGCTCGACTGAGGATGACGCACCTCACACTTTGCTAACACGTCTACAGAATAACATCAACAGGTTAAACATACACTCAGGGAATATTTATCTTTATGATAATTTTGCCTTCAGAGTAAAGGGTCAGGTTTGACGCGTTTCGCAAATAAAGAGAGAGAGAGAGAGAGAGAGAGAGAGAGAGAGAGAGAGAGAGAGAGAGAGAGAGAGAGAGAGAGAGAGAGAGAGAGAGAGAGAGAGAGAGAGAGAGAGAGAGAGAGAGAGAATTACTTTTTCTTTAACTTGCATTACTTTCTTGAGGTTCTGGGGAGCTGCCGGCTTCTCCCTGGTGTTTGCAGCCAGTGTTTGCTCAGCACACAGCCCTGATAACCAAGTTTTGCCAGAAAAATATATATCTCCATAGAGGAGATTAAAAAGCTGTAAATGGAGGTCAACACTGCGAGAGAACTACCTAAAGGAAGGTTAAACTTGACTCGAATGTCTCAAACATGTTTGATACGCGTGAACGCACCGGGAAGTTAACTAGTGCCTTTGAGCACCGACAGTTATTATGCAAGAATGTGGACGCGGCGAGTGAGAAAGCAGCGGAGCACAGAGGCGAATGCTTCGGAATGGCCGAGCTGCGTGTGTGTGTGTGTGTGTGTGTGCGTGTGTGTGTGTGTGTGTGTGTGTGTGCGTGTGTGTGTGTGTCAGTCAAAGGTAAGAATATCTGTCTCATGGCACAAAGTATAAGGTGAGGATGATGTATGAACGAGGGAATCTAGAAAGATTAGAAAATATACAGAGGAAGTAGAAAGTAGGTGGATTGTCCATCTCTCGGAGACAAAGTGAACCCATAATGTGTCATTATTGCTGGGATTTAACATAGACGTGTATGTACGTCTCTTAGGAACAAGTACAGCAGAAGCAGTGTAAAGATAACCAAGGAACTGCTGATATACCGTCATGATAACAAGGTCGAGCTATCACAATGGCATTACTGAAAGAAATAGTCCCCAAGATCCTGTGTAAGTAGTCCAATATCTATATTTCTATCTGCTCTTGTGAATTACATTTCGTGAAGTCCTGCCACATCAGAGTCAAGTGGATGAATGAACAAAAATCTGTTCCATTCAGAAGAATTACTCAATGAACAATGTGCACCAGAATTCCCCGTTTCCTATACACCACTCCACCTTGTCCCTTACCGATCTATTAACCTGATACATAATTCACATTCCTTTGAGGTAATCGAATTAGAAGTTACTGCACGTCCCGAGTTGATGACACAAAGGATATACTTGCTTAACCAGCATATTAATCCTTGGACAAAACTCGATGCGACGTCGCCTAACCTGATTATAAAACACTGTAAGACACAATATTTCTCACGTAACCTTTTAGGTCGTTTGAGGCTGTGGTTTGTATGTAAATCACTTGTTTGCAGGAGACTATGAGGCTGAAGCTGACGTGTTGCACTCCATCATAACCTGACGTACTGCACTCCGTCGTAACCTGACGTGTTGCACTCCATTATAACCTGACGTGTTGCACTCCATCATAACCTGACGTGTTACACTCCATCATAACCTGACGTGTTACACTCCGTCATAACCTGACGTGTTGCACTCCATCATAACCTGATGTGTTGCACTCCATCATAACCTGACTGTGTTGCACTCCATCATAACCTGACGAGTTGCACTCCATCATAACCTGACGTGTTGCACTCCATCATAACCTGACGTGTTGCACTCCATCATAACCTGACGTGTTACACTCCACCATAACCTGACGAGTTGCACTCCATCATAACCTGACGTGTTGCACTCCATCATAACCTGACGTGTTGCACTCCATCATAACCTGACGTGTTGCACTCCATCATAACCTGACGTGTTGCACTCCATCATAACCTGACGTGTTGCACTCCATCATAACCTGACGTGTTGCACTCCATCATAACCTGATGTGTTGCACTCCATCATAACCTGACGTGTTGCACTCCATCATAACCTGACGTGTTGCACTCCATCATAACCTGACGTGTTACACTCCACCATAACCTGACGAGTTGCACTCCATCATAACCTGACGTGTTGCACTCCATCATAACCTGACGTGTTGCACTCCATCATAACCTGACGTGTTACACTCCATCATAACCTGACGTGTTGCACTCCATCATAACCTGACGTGTTACACTCCATCATAACCTGACGTGTTGCACTCCATCATAACCTGATGTGTAGCAGTCCATCATAACTTGACGTGTTGCACTCCATCATAACCTGACGTGTTACACTCCATCATAACCTGACGTGTTGCACTCCATCATAATCTGATGTGTAGCAGTCCATCATAACTTGACGTGTTGCACTCCATCATAACCTGATGTGTAGCAGTCCATCATAGTGAGAGGATATTATCATCTTTTCCTGGTATCCTGTGAGGACGTTATCTACACACGATCTTGTGTCCCATGATATGTCATCATCTTCCTCCTCATTAGCTCCTGTTTCCCTTCCACAGATATGCTGAAACGTTTCTCACTGGAAATCGTTATATGCTGAAACGTTTCTCACTGGAAATCGTTATATGCTGAAACGTTTCTCACTGGAAATCGTTATATGCTGAAACGTTTCTCACTGGAAATCGTTTAGCGTAATTATAGATCAGACGATAGAGCAGCAACGGCGTCCTGAGTTGTAGAAAGTAACGGGAGATTCCTTAGTTGCGTAGCTTATCAAATAGGCAGACCTGTAGGTAAAATTTGGCCTTCCACCCACGTCCTTCTCATTTAGATTTCCTTTCAGAAATTATATATATATATATATATATATATATATATATATATATATATATATATATATATATATATTTTTTTTTTTTTTTATTTATTTTATTTTGCTTTGTCGCTGTATCCCGCGTTAGCGAGGTAGCGCAAGGAAACATATATATATATATATGTATATATATATATATATATATATATATATATATTATCCCTAGGGATAGGGGAGAAAGAATACTTCTCACGTATTCCCTGGGTGTAGTAGAAGGCGACTAAAAGGGGAGGGAGCGAAGGGCTGGAGATCCTATGATCGCCCTTAATAGGGAACTGACTATTCGAATACCATGTAATCAAATACTCTTCGTCTCACATTGCTGAGCAACGAGGGTGTAGACCGGTCAATTCCATTAGGCTCACAGATCCAGCAGATAGCATTTTACAGAACCTAAGTGAACAACACGGAGTATGTGAGTACGAATATAGTGCATATGAATGTGCACTTTCATAGAACATACAAACCAACAGCCAGGCTCGAACCCGGGACTCCCTACCTATATCACTGGAAACTTCTAAAAAGTTCTATATCAGCTGCTCTGCACTGAAACTATCTAGAATGTTCTGAAAAATAGGTAGATTTCAAAATATCGGTGTCCTGATCACAAAAGTAAATTTTTAATTGAATAAAAGCCATTTTTTTACACATTTTAGAAATATGCAATTATAAAATAACACTTATTACCCATGAACAAAAAGAAAAAATATGTAAGAATTTGTTACAAGTGTAATCATCAGGAAATTTGTCTTCAGTGTGCGCTTATGAGCCTTAGTGAGACAACACGAGTCGTATTGATTATACTGAAATTCGCTGGACCCATCCGGAAAGATACTGAGTTTTTACTGTGTACCACAATGCGTTCTGTCGACCTGCCTATCAAAGACCTCCACACATGCAATGTACTCAAGACTTCATCACTCCACCGTAAGCTTCTCTCATCATCCTTCCTCACTCTATCCATCCTCCAGTTCCATCAACGCTACGGCAATTATCCGTCTCTACTGCTTTCTTAATGTACACTGCTGGGTCACTAAACTCTTGATTCCTCCCTCAGGACTGTGTCATTATGATCCTTTAAAGCAGCGGGATCCTTGAGGGACTGCCGAACAAACGGTCTGGACTGGTAGGATGATGACTTTTGTTGCTGCTGGTACTACTGCTGGTGCTGCTGCTATGCTGCTGCTGCTGCTGCTCCTACTGCTGCTGCTGCTCCTGCTGCTCTTACTGCTGCTGCTGCTGCTGCTGCTCCTGCTGCTCTTACTGCTGCTGGTGCTGCTGCTGCTACTGCTCTTACTGCTGTAGCACGGACTCCTCGCCCAGCTTACTGTTCAGTGATTCCATCTGCCAATTCAACTTTCTCACGGGGTCACAAATCAATCACTGTTACATACTAGGGTCGACGTGCTGTCAGTGGACTAAACCATGGCATGTGAAACGTCTGGGGTAAACCATGGAAAGGTCCGTGGGGCCTGGATGTGGAAAGGGAGCTGTGGTTTCGGTGCATTGCACTTGGCAGCTAGAGATTGAGTGTGAGCGGATGCGGCCTTTCTTCGTCTGTTTCCTGCCGCTACCTGGCTGACGTAGGGGATGGCGATGCTGTTTCCTGTGGGGTGAGATGGTGTCGGAAATGGATGAAGGCGAGCAAGTATGAATACGTACATCTGTATATATATATATATATATATATATATATATATATATATATATATATATATATATATATATATATATATATATATATATATATATATATATATATATATATATATATATATATATATATATATATAAGGTTATTAGGTACAGTAGGGTTGAGGGTCAAGTCAATTGGGAGGTAAGTTTGAATGGAGAAAAACTGGAGGAAGTAAAGTCTTTTAGATTTCTGGGAGTGGATCTGGCAGCGGATGGAACCATGGAAGCGGAAGTGAATCATAGGGTGGGGGAGGGGGCGAAAATCCTGGGAGCCTTGAAGAATGTGTGGAAGTCGAGAACGTTATCTCCGAAAGCAAAAATGGCTATGTTTGAAGGAATAGTGGTTTCAACAATGTTGTATGGATGCGAGGCGTGGGCTATGGATAGAGTTGTGCGCAGGAGAGTGGATGTGCTGGAAATGAGATGTTTGAGGACAATATGTGGTGTGAGGTGGTTTGATCGAGTAAGTAATTTAAGGGTAAGAGAGATGTGTGGAAATAAAAAGAGCGTGGTTGAGAAAGCAGAAGAGGGTGTTTTGAAATGGTTTGGGCACATGGAGAGAATGAGTGAGGAAAGATTGACCAAGAGGATATATGTGTCGGAGGTGGAGGGAACGAGGAGAAGTGGAGACCAAATTGGAGGTGGAAAGATGGAGTGAAAAAGATTTTGAGTGATCAGGGCCTGAACATGCAGGAGGGTGAAAGGTGAGCAAGGAATAGAGTGAATTGGCTCGATGTGGTATACCGGGGTCGACGTGCTGTCAATGGATTGAATCAGGGCATGTGAAGCGTCTGGAGTAAACCATGGAAAGTTGTGTGGGGCCTGGATGTGGAAAGGGAGCGGTGGTTTTGGGCATTATTGCATGGCAGCTAGAGACTGAGTTTGAACGAATGGGGCCTTTGTTGTCTTTTCCTAGCGCTACCTCGCACACATGAGGGGGGAGGGGGATGTTATTCCATGTGTGGCGAGGTGGCGATGGGAATGAATAAAGGCAGACAGTGTGAACTGTGTGCATGTGTATATATGTATGTGTCTGTGTGTGTATATATATAGGGTATGTATATTTGCGTGTGTGACGTGTATGTATATACATGTGTATGGGGGTGGGTTGAGCCATTTCATTCGTCTGTTTCCTTGCGCTACCTCGTAAACGCTGGAGGCAGCGACAAAGCAAAATAAATAAATGAAAATAGATAAATATATATATATATATATATATATATATATATATATATATATATATATATATATATATATATATATATATATATATATATATATATATATATATATATATATATATATATATATATATATATATATATATATATATATATATATATATATATATATATATATATATATATATATATATATATATATATATATATATATATTTATGTTTATGTGCGTATATAAGTGTACATATATATTCATGTATATGTGTGTATATGTACGTTTATGCGCATGTATGTATATATGTGTGTGTATGAGTGAATGTATCTTTCTTCGTCTGTTTCTTGACGTTACCTCGCTGACTCGGGAAAAGGCGATGAAGTATAGTATATAAGTATAAATAAACATTCAATCTTACTTTGAGAGAGAAATATTGATAGAAACTCCAGTTCTTACATATAATCTTACTTTAGTATTGGAGCAATATTGATAGATATCCCAACTGACTTTTCATATATGAAAAAGAAAATGGAAGAAATTTTTTAAAGAGAATTTCCCCCATAACCCAAAATTGATAAAATCAATGAACACGTCACTGATTAAGGTCTGCACAAATTGAAATTACACTTACAGATATCATGTAATTAATTTCATTCAATTTCCATCATTTTAATTTAGCAAACAAAATAAGGTATCTAACTAATTCATGACAGAATATATGAAAATAAAACAATAAAGAGAAACATTTTTTTGGTAAATAATCATAGATACTGCAGAACAGAACTGCACGTAACTTGACACCTGATGCACACTCAGCCTTAACCACTCCACTCAGCCTTAACCACTCCACTCCGAGTCAAATTCACTCTCTATCAACTTCTTCGGAGGCTGTGTCAATGTTTTATAGGGACCTGTTATTGCCTTGAAGACCTCATCACTGTTTTAGAGGTCCTATTACTGACCTAAGAGATCCCATCACTGTCTTGGAGGCCCAGGTCACTGCATGTTTCAGATCACATCACTTCTTGAAGATCCAGTCTCAGTGTTGAAATCCTCGTCATTGTCTTGTAGGCTCCATCACTAACATCTTGGGAACACAGGTATTGTTTTAGAAACAGCATCATTGTCTTGAAGATCCCATGTCTGTCTTGGAGGGCCCCATCACCCTCTTTGAGGTTCCGTTACTGTCTTAAAGGCCCCCATCACACTCTTTGAGGTTCCGTTACGGTCTTGGAGGCCCCATGACTCTCTTTGAGGCTCCGTTACTGTTTTGGAGGCACCCATCACTCTCTTTGAGGCTCCGTTACTGTCTTGGAGGCCCCATCACTCTCTTTGAAGGAGAATGAGGATGGTAGGAAAAAGAACTGCTCTTTGAGGAACTCCACTGAAAGACATAATGGTTTTAGAGGTGAATTATTTTTTTTATCACATACATGTACATCTGTATACATAAATGCACACACACACACACACACACACACACACACACACACACACACATTTCACCAACAACTTGATTTCATATTTACAATAAAGGATTTCTTTTTCGTTCTCGAAAGGCAATTGTAATTGGATTTCGATAGTTGCGTTATGGCCAGCTTTGACGTAAGATCTTTGTTTACAGCAGACATCCCACTTGAGGGAACCATCAATATCTGTATTGACAACCTACTCAGCAAAAAAATATTACATCTCGTGAATATTTCTTTTTCTTTTTTTCTTTTTTACAGTGGCGCTATATTTAGACGAACGGATGGGGTGATGATGGGTTCCTCACCAGCTCCAACATTAACTAAGGCAGTTTTATGTCACCGTGAAGTTTTGTGGCCGGAAGAGTGATCATTACATTTCAAACCTTTGTTTTATAGACGTTATGTTGATGATACACTCTTGAGTTTTAAGTCTGCGGACGATGTTCAACTACAAAAAGAGTATTTGAATTCCCAACATAAAGATATTGAATTTATCTCGCACGTGGGTAAATAAAGAAATGATACCTTCCCTTTTCTTCATATTAAGTAAACATGGGAATTCCTTCACAACATCAGTTTGGTCTTTGCCCGAGATTTACTTCTCTTATCTCGATCGTATTTAAAAGCATCTTGGTAGTAACCCTGGCCACACGAACATTTTATATACGTTCTGATTATCTTAAATTCCACACTAAGATTGAGTCATTGAAAAAATTTTTGACATAAGAACAGTTTTCCTTTAAACTTCATCAATCTTTATATTGGCCAAACACCAAACACATTATCATGTCCTTCGGAAACCATCAGCTGTACCAAGGGATGAAATACACTGTCCAATCTTGTTCACTGGAAAGGTTGGTTATCCACATCGTAAGAAATTGACTATCGTATTACGGAAATTTTACCAACAAGTTTGTATTAAGGTAGTTTTTAAGCGCAGAAGATAATACAATGCCTTTTTTTTTCCAAGCTCCAGAATCTTATTCCTACGGAGTTGCGATCGTCAATTGTCTACCAGCGCTAGTGCAACACCTGTAATGCTTTGTATATTGGCAAGACGAAGCGATGCTTCTGTACATGCAGTCATGATCCTCTTGTTGGGCGGTCAGTACGAGGAGTGAGGTACCAAATTGCCAAACCCCCCTTCTCTCAACAGTACGGAATCACTGTCACGAAGACCATCCAATGTGGGCAGCAAGCATCTCTGTGCTGGTCAGTAGCTCATCAAACACTGACGTGTTACTACTGGAGTTCCTCCTGGCCTAAGGAAATAAGCCCACTATAAGTAACAATGAGGTATCGTCAGAGTTAATGCGCTTTTGGGTAAAGTATTTAGTTCAATGTAGAACTACTCAGTTGTTTTTAAATGTATATGTTAACGTTGTAGGATATCTAATCATGAACTGTAGAATTACAATCCTCGTCTGTTGAATCGATATAAGTCATGTTTAAATGTATTGTAGATAGATGATTTAGACTTGTTAGTCCATTTTTTCTTTATTGTTTCTCAGTTATTCATTTCACGTTCACTTTTAGGATGCATGTTTTTCGAGAAACATTTTAGACTTTGAGTAGAAACGCATAATATAGATATTACTAGCATAACATCCTTTACTTATAGATTCTGATGAAGGCATATGTAATTACCGATATTTAAGCTGGTGACTCTTTTAGTATATATATATATATATATATATATATATATATATATATATATATATATATATATATATATATATATATATATATATATATATACATATATATATATATATATATACATATATATATATATATATATATATATATATATATATTCATAGAACATACAAACCTCCAACAGCCAGGATCGAACCCGGGACCCCTGTGCCACAGGCGGGAATGCTACCGCTAGGCTATGGGCCTGGCTAATAGGAAATAACTATTCGAATACTATGTACTCGAATACCCTTCGTCTCACGATGGTGAGCAACGGGGTCTACACCGGTTATTTCCCATCAGGCCCACACAGCCAGCAGATAGCATTTTACCAAACCTAACTGTACAACGCGGAGGTATATGAATACGAATAAAGTGCATATGAACGCGCACCTTCATAGAACATACAAACCTCCACCATCGTGAGACGAAGGGTATTCGAGTACACAGTATTCGAATAGTTATTTCCTATTAGCCAGGCCCATAGCCTAGCGGTAGCATTCCCGCCTGTGGCACAAAGGTCTCGAGTTCGATCCTGGCTGTTGGAGGATTGTATGATATATATATATATATATATATATATATATATACATATATATATTTATTTATATTGCTTTGTCGCTGTCTCCCGCGTTAGCGAGGTAGCGCGAGGAAACAGACGAAAGAATGGCCCAAACCACCCACATACACATTTATATACATACACGTCCACACACGCAAATATACATACCTATACATCTCAACGTATACATATATATACACACACAAGCATATACATATATACACATGTACATAATTCATACTGTCTGCCTTTATTCATTCCCATCGCCACCTCGCCACACATGAATTAACAACCCCCTCCCCCCTCATGTGTGCGAGGTAGCGCTAGGAAAAGACAACAAAGGCCCCATTCGTTCACACTCAGTCTCTAGCTATCATGTAATAATGCACCGAAACCACAGCTCCCATATATATGTATATATGTATATATATATATATATATATATATATATATATATATATATATATATATATATATATATATATATATATATATATATATATATATATATATATATATGTATATATATATATATATACATATATATATATATATATATATATATATATATATATATATATATATATATATATATATATATATATATATATTTATATATATATATATATATATATATATATATATATATATATATATATATATATATATATATATATATATATATATATTTTTTTTTTTTTTTGGTTTGTCGCTGTCTCCCGCGTTTGCGAGGTAGCGCAAGGAAACAGACGAAAGAAATGGCCCAACCCACCCCCATACACATGTATATACATATGTCCACACACGTAAATATACATACCTACACAGCTTTCCATGGTTTACCCCAGACGCTTCACATGCCCTGATTCAATCCACTGACAGCACGTCAACCCTGGTATACCACATCGATCCAATTCACTCTATTCCTTGCCCTCCTTTCACCCTCCTGCATGTTCAGGCCCCGATCACACAAAATCTTTTTCACTCCATCTTTCCACCTCCAATTTGGTCTCCCACTTCTCCTCGTTCCCTCCACCTCCAACACATATATCCTCTTGGTCAATCTTTCCTCACTCATTCTCTCCATGTGCCCAAACCATTTCAAAACACCCTCTTCTGCTCTCTCAACCACGCTCTTTTTATTTCCACACATCTCTCTTACCCTTACGTTACTTACTCGATCAAACCACCTCACACCACACATTGTCCTCAAACATCTCATTTCCAGCACATCCATCCTCCTGCACACAACTCTATCCATAGCCCACGCCTCGCAACCATACAACATTGTTAGAACCACTATTCCTTCAAACATACCCATTTTTGCTTTCCGAGATAATGTTCTCGACTTCCACATATATATATATATATATGATCATATACATTGTTCTGTATAACAGCAATAAAAGACCATTCATACAGCTTTGGCTTAAACACTTTTGTCAACCAGTGGCCCACATCCCTACGTACACCAGTATACTCCATTGTTATATCAATCTTTAACCTACACAGCTCACACTCACATACATTGGTGTACATCATTCCACGAGTCTAAATGAAAAAGAAAATATTCGAGCGATCGGCACTAAGATAGATATACACCATTTGTCACCATCCCCTCACACAAGAAAGGTTTACACTTCTATATGGAACATCGGTCTACTTTGATCAGTAGCTTACATTAATGATTCTAATACTTTTCTAAGGTGACTCCCACGTAGGTCTACACGAGGGGGAACTGCAGTCTTTCATACACAAATGGTCCTCATTTCTACCTACCTAAATGATTTGTATCATAAAATCTTGTGGTCAGCAGTATCCTCTACGCAAATAGTCTACACTGCTATAAAGATCAATGGTCTGTAATCTTATGTACCATGACATTATACAGTACATCCTCTTGTAGTCTTAACCATCATCTTTTTGTTATTATAACATATCTCCCTGGTCTACATACTTATATGTTGTAGCTTTACATGCACCCTGTAGACTACATGTATGTATAATCCAGGACTCTGCTTACATTTACGCAAGCCATTATCTTCATCCCTACCTTTCAATAAGACTCTCAAATTATACTAAGTATATTGATCTGTCAATACCTGTATATATATATATATATATATATATATATATATATATATATATATATATATATATATATATATATATATATATAATATATATATATATATATATATATATATATATATATATATATATATATATATATATATATATATATATATATATATATATATATATATATATATATATATATATATATATATTTTTTTTTTTTTTTTTTTTCTACGTACCATACTTTATAAATAAGTAGTCTCTCACGGTAGAGACCCAGGTGCGGTATATGTACGTACAATAAAGATATAAGATACACTTCAGGTCAGCGACTCTGGCCGGATCGTTAAGGTGTCGTGTGTCCCGGCAATAAAGCCGTTCGTTCTGTAGCTCCTGCTGGTCGTTATACCGTCAGCAGCTTCACACTGCATTCTGTAATTTCTTTTATTTTAAGAACGTCACCAAGTTTTACGAAAGGCGAGGCTGTTAGGGCCAAGTTGGAGCCGCCTGTCAGTGATGGAGGTGTTGGCCTGGTGATAACCCCCTCAGCTGTACCTCTCTTAACTTGAAGAGTTTTCTTAGAAAGTTCCTGATTAAACTGAGGAACTTAAGTCATGAAATGGGAGAGGACATTCCACTCGGTAATAAAAAGAAAGCACACACGACCTCCAGAAACAGCGTACGAAGCACTGGAAAGAAAACCAAGACAACGGTGAAGCCAAAACAGTTAACAGGTCGCCTAAATTGTCTTGAAGCAAAGGTGTCGGTTTGAGACAAAGTGATTCGTGTCAGATGATCATATATGGGTAAACTTTTTTTTTTTTTATATATATATATGGTGTATCTTAATGGAAGGGAAACATGCAAAATGCTTGATATTTTTTACATAATGAGAGGATGATATGATAGGAGTTAACTCAAAATGAAATGAAAGTCATTCTACACATGGCATGCAAAAGGCATCCTTTGTGTGTCGTTACTCAGACATATCACCTGTTATTATTCCTTTTAGATCCTGACAGCTGCAAACGCACCATTCTCTTATTTCATGGTGAGCAGCAATACCACTTCAGCAGCCTATCGTTGCGCGCTTGACTACACGTGATCTACGGGAGATAGATAGATAGATAGATAGATAGATAGATAGATAGATAGATAGATAGATAGATAGAGAGAGAGAGAGAGAGAGAGAGAGAGAGAGAGAGAGAGAGAGAGAGAGAGAGAGAGAGAGAGAGAGAGAGACCACAATTGTTAGGATGGCATTTGCAAGCCTCCTGATGCAATGAACCACTCTCCAGCTCTGCTTGATAACAACAATATACCCCCTGCAAAACATATCTATCTTTTTTTTCCCCAACTTTTCGTACTCGACTCGGCTTAAGCGCGTAGCTTTTCGAAAAACGAGGAACGCATACAAACAATTGTGTTAATTCTCATAGGTTTCCATGGAAGATGCGTCCACCTGATTCCAGCTGCTCAGACACTCATGCTTTAAACACTGAGATGAGATTTCCCCTCCTACTGCGGAGATGACGTTCGCTAGTTATGGAGCCTCGCATACTGTCCTGCTCTTATCTATAGTCGGAAATTCTATGAAAAACAGTCACATTTGTCGACATTATATCGTTGAATATACATATACATACGAACAAAGTGCATATGAACGCGCACCTTCATAGAACATACAAACCTCCAACAGCCAGTATCGAACCCGGGACCCCTGTGCAACAAGCGGGAGCGCTACCGCTAGGCTATGATCACCCCTATAGGGAAATGACTATTCGAATACTACGTACTCGAATACCCTTCGTCTCACGTTGGTGAGCAACGGGGTCTACACCGACCATTTCCCATCAGGCTCACACAGCCACCAGATAGCATTTTTACCACCCGTTGCTCACCAACGTGAGAGGAAGGGTATTCGAGTACATAGTATTCGAATAGTCATTTTCCTATAGGGGCGATCATAGCCTAGCGGTAGCGCTCCCGCCTGTTGCACAGGGGTCCCGGGTTCGATCCTGGCTGTTAATCTCCTTTTACGAGACGCAGGGAATACACGGGAAGCACTCTTTCTCCCCTACCACCAGGAATAATATATATATATATATATATATATATATATATATATATATATATATATATATATATATATCCTGTAAACAATGGGATACAAAAGAATTCAAACAGCAACTGACCACTGGGGCCGAATGAGGCTGTTTTTCATCGAGAAAGGGAACAGATGCGTGATGTAGTGAGGGCAGAATGATACATGGATGTTTCAAAGAGAAAAACCTGTAAGCTTTTCCTGTAATTGAGGAGGCGCAAATAATGATAGTCGTGGATCTGAAGCGAAATGTTTATCAAGACTTTGCTAGAACGTCTGTCTGGTGCTGCTCTCAACCCCGCATAATCGACATCAGAGAGTCAGCTTTCTCAATTGAGCTATTTCATATCTATAGGAGTTTTATTCGCTCACGGTTGGAGTACGGCTCACTCATCTAGGGTGGCTCATCTTCCTACACCTCTCTAGTAACCAGAGTAGAACCAAAGGATTCCAATCTCATTGATGCTCTTGCCTTTCTCTCTTCCTTATCTATTATGGTGAAAATAAAGATGGAAGACGAGGCACCCTAGACTTACGCGCAGTATTCCGTACTGGGGCAAGTAACACACCTATAGAGATGGAGTAGCTATTCAGATGAAAGTAATTTTCGGCCTTCTGTAACATCCTCCTCCACTCACCAAGCAATTGGGAAGCTGATTTTGTGATTTTCGTTATGTGCGATTTCCAGGAGAGAGAGAGAGAGAGAGAGAGAGAGAGAGAGAGAGAGAGAGAGAGAGAGAGAGAGAGAGAGAGAGAGAGAGAGAGAGAGAGAGAGAGAGAGAAGAGGATGTGGTTATTACGCCCGACATGTTTATGTTAAAGATAATGTTGCATCTCATTATACAAAATTTGGTTAAAGTTAATCGTTCAGTTAATCAGATTATTTCATCAACATGGTTTTTTTTTGACAACAGCAGAAATGTCAAAACCACACAGAGACATAGCTACCAACTATATATATATATACATATATATATATATACACGAACAAATTGCATATGAACGCACACTTTCATAGAACATACAAATCTCCAACAGCCAGGATCGAACCAGGGGCCCCTTTGTAACAGGCGGGAATGCTACCGCTAGGCTATGATCGCCCCTAATAGGGAAATGACTATTCGAATACTATGTACTCGATATATATAAATGTATGTGTATATATATATATATATATATATATATATATATATATATATATATATATATATATATATATATATATATATATAAATATATATATTTCATACTTGCTGTATCCTGCGTTAGCGAGGTAGCGCGAGGGAACAGACGAAAGAATGGCCCAACACACCCAAATACGCATGTATATACATAAACACCCACACACGCACATGTACATATTCATACTTGCAGCCTTTATCCATTTCCGTCGCCACCCCGCTACAAATGAAAAACAACACCCCCCCACGCACGCGCGCGCGATTTAGCTGTCATGTATAATGCACCGAAAACACAGCTCCCTTTCCACATCCAGGCCCCACAAAACTTTCTATGGTTTACCCTAGACACTTTACATGCCCTGGTTCAATCCATTGACAGTACGTCGACCCTGGTATACCACATCGTTCCAATTGACTCTATTCCTTGCACACCTTTCACACTCCTGCATGTTCAGGCCCTGATCGCCCAAACTTTTTTTCACTCCATCCTTCCACCTCCGATTTGGTCTCCCACTTCTCGTTCCCTCCACTTCTGACATGTATATCCTCTTTGTCAATCTTTCCTCACTCATTCTCTCCATGTGACCAAGCTATTTCAATACACCCACTTCTGTTCTCTCGACCACACTCTTTTTATTACCACACATTATCTCGGAAAACAAAAATGGGTATGTTTGAAGGAAAAGTGGTTCCAACAATGTTATATAGTTGCGAGGCGTGGGCTATAGATAGGATTGTGCGGAGGAGGGTGGATGTGTTGGAAATGAGATGTTTGAGGACAATATGTGGTGTGAGGTGGTTCGATCGAGTAAGTAATGAAAGTGTAAGAGAGATGTGTGGTAATAAAAAGAGTGTGGTTGAGAGAGCAGAAGAGGGTGTTTTGAAATGGTTTGGTCACATGGAGAGAATGAGTGCGGAAAGATTCATAAAGAGGATTTATGTGTCAGAGGTGGAGGGAACGAGGAGAACTGGGAGACCAAATTGGAGGTGGAAGGATGGAGTGAAAAAGATTTTGAGAGATCGAGGCCTAAACATGCAGGAGGGTGAAAGGCGTGCAAGGGATAGAGTGAATTGGAACGATGTGGTATACCGGGGTCGACGTGCTGTCAATGGATTGAACCAGGGCATATGAAGCATCTGGGGTAAACCATGGAAAGTTTTGTGGTGTCTGGATGTGGAAAGGGAGCTGTGGTTTCCTTGCATTATACATGACAACTAGAGACTGAGTGTGAACGAATGTGGTCTTTGTTGTCTTTTCCTAGCACTACCTCGCGCGCGTGCGGGGGGAGGAAGTTGTCATATCATGTGTGGCGGGGTGGCGACGGGAGTGAATAAAGGCAGCAAGTATGAATTATGTCCATGCGTATATATGTGTCTGTGTATGTATATATATGTATACGTTGAAATGTATAGGTATGTACATGTGCGTGTGTGGACGTGTATGTATATGCATGTGTATGTGGGTGGGTTGGGCCATTCTTTCGTCTGTTTCCTTGCGCTACCTCGCTAACGCGGTACACAGCGACAAAGTATAATAAATAGAATATATATATATATATATATATATATATATATATATATATATATATATATATATATATATATATATATATATATATATAATCCTAACAATAACTGTAACTTGGTTAATCTGTGACCACTGCTATAAGATAATACTGTAAGAAAAGTCATGCTTGATGCTTAAATCGACATTAGGATCTCTGTGTAATCCGCCAATGTTGATATTACATTTGTAAATAACATTACGTGATCGTACTCACAACCTAATCTAACAGCTTTTCAGTCTTTAGAATGGATAGAAATTGCTGTATCGTGTGAAGGTATGAAAGACAATCCTGAAATGTTGTTTCTCAAAGGCATCATAGACTCCTCTTAACTCACATCAGTTGACTAGCGGGATGATCTTGAACACCTTTTTAAATGAACCAGTACGGAAGGGGATCCCCAGGATGGCAGATCCCCTTCGCTCTCATTAAAATAATAAATGCAAAACTCATATTTTAATTATCTGTAATTCTAATTAATCAACGACAAATCTTATTAGCCAAAAAAATGAGAAAATAATGCGCTTAATGACTAGCAGGTGGTAGACAGCAGTGGCTTCGTCAGCCACGGCAGGAGAAACAGCAGTAAAAAAAATGCAACGTTAGCAGCAGAGGCTACGGTAGCAGGAGCAGGGACATCACCGGAGCACCAGCAGCAGAGGCAACGGTAGCAGGAGCAGGGACATCAACGGTCGCACCAACAGCAGAGGCAACGGTAGCAGCATCAGCAGCTGAAGCAACAGTAGTTAGAGCAGCAGCAGCAGCAGCAGCAGCAGCAGCAGCTGAACCAACAGGAGTTGCACCAGCAGCAGCAGCAGCAGCAGTAGCAACAGTAGCAGTCTTATGGCCCACAGCTTGAGCTTAATCTATCAGTGATGCATCATAATCATTCTTTAGTCCGTCACACATTACTCAGTCCCTGGAAGGTAACGCTGGCAATGATCTCCTAAAAACGTAACGAATTCTAAAACGAAGCCGAGAACAGAAACATAAGCGACGTTACGGGAGAACATAAGTATAGAATTTTATTTCGTAACAAAGACATGATGGTATATCAGATAGTCAACGCCATTACGACATGACCTACAGTGATGTGTTTACAGCTCCTCATCTGCAGTACGCCACAGAAAACGTTTTCTTTATCGTCTCTTCATTTCAGTCTTACAGCAAAGGGAAGAAAATAGATAGAGCTTGAAATACAGTGAACCTAAAACCGAACTGTGAATTATTAACGAGTTACAAGTGAAATGCAGTGAACCTAAAACCGAACTGTGAATTATTAACAAGTTACAAGTGAAATGCAGTGATAGAAAGACTGACATCCCTTGAAACACAGCCCCTGAATCATCCAGAGTGTTAGAGTTAATGAAGCAGGATCTGCCCTTATCAATTTAGGGCAATTTGTAAACTTTATGACGAGCCAGAAGTTTCTAAAGACTTGCGAATATCAGTCCATTCTTTCTTTCTTTCGACTTACTAGTGAATCTTTCTTACTTTCTTTCGAATTACCGGTAAATCTATCTTTCTTTTTTTCTTTCGTTTTATCGGTATATGAAAGTTTGAATATCAAATGAAAAAAAAAATTGAGATCTCAATGCAAGATACTTTAGTGCAGCTGAACAAATTTCCCTGATTGCACTAAAGGGAAAAGAAAGATCGTAAAAAAAAGAAGGAAAATAACCGAAGGGGATGAACGTGTCGCCGTAGTGTAGCTTTAGCTCGTGAGTATAGCTTTAACTAAGGGAACTGAAACAGTTGTAACTACAGTAGCTTTAACTAGGGGAATTGAAACAATTATAACTACAGTAGCTTTAACTAGGGGAATTGAAACAATTATAACTACAGTAGCTTTAACTTGGGGAATTGAAACAATTATAACTACAGTGGCTTTAACTAGGGGAATTGAAACAATTGTAACTACATTGGTTTTAACTAGGGGAACTGAAGCAGTTATAACTACAGTAGCTTTAACTAGGGGAAGTGAAACAGTTATAACTACAGTAGCTTTAACTAAGGGAACTGAAACAGTCATAACTACAGTGGCTTTAACGAGGGAACTGAAACAGTCAGAACTACAGTAGCTTTAACTAGGGGAACTGAATCAGTCATAACTACAGGAGCTTTAATTAGGGGAACTGAAACAGTCATAACTACAGTAATACTGTTTGAAAAAAGGACACATTCGTTTACACTCAGTCTTTAGCTATCATGTGTAATGCGCCGAAACCACAGCTCCCTTTCCACATCCAGGCCCCACAGACCTTTCCGCGGTCTACCCCAGACGAGTATAGCAGTTGTTTCACAGTTGGTGTTGACAATGTGGGCTCCAGGCAAATGCAGGAGATCCGTGTGGCTCTGCGTGGCTATGCGGTTGTACTGATGGGGAAGAACACAATGATGCGCCAGGCAATCTGTGGCCATTTGTCGACAATCCCAGCTCTGGAAAAGCTACTTCGTCATATCGTGAACAACGTGAGGTTTATCTTAACCAATGATGACTTTATTGAGGTGCGCAACAAGCTATTGGCTAACAAGAAAAAGGCCCCTGCTCGTCCTGGAGCCATTGCTCCATGTGCTGTGACCATTCCAGCTCAAAACACTGGTCTTGGTCATGAGAAGACTAGTTTCTTCCAGGTTTTGCAGATCCTACCCACGATTTCCAGGGGCACGATTGAAATTGTCAATGATGTGCGCTAAGGAAGGAAAGACAAGGTGGGTGCTAGCGAGGCAACGCTGCTCAACATGTTGAATGTGTCCCTCTTCACATATGGTCTAGTCGTGCTGCAAGTGTATGACCAGGGCACAGTCTTCTTCTCGAAGGTGCTTAACATCACGGGTGAAGACCTATCCAAAACATTCCAAGTGGAGCTGAGTAATGTGGCTGCTTTATCACTTTCCTTTGGATACCCCACTGTTGTCTCTGTACATAGGGGAGAAAGAATACTCCCCACGTATTCCCTGCGTGTTTTATAAGATGACTAAAAGGGGTGGGAGCAGGGGCTTGAAATCCTCCTCTCAAGTTTTACTTTTACTGAGGAAGAAATAGAGAAGTGGGCCAAGTGAGGATTTTCTCTCTGAGGCTCAGTCATCTGTTCTTGACGCTACCTCGCTAACGAGGGAAGTAGTATATATGAAAATATATATGTATTTATATACATATATATATATATATATATATATATATATATATATATATATATATATATATATATATATATATATATATATATATATATATATATATATATATATATATATATATATATATATATATATATATATATATATATATGTGTGTGTGTGTGTATGTGTGTGTGTGTATGTGTGTGTGTGTATGTGTGTGTGTGTATGTGTGTGTGTGTATGTGTGTGTGTATGTGTGTGTGTATGTGTGTGTGTGTATGTGTGTGTGTATGTGTGTGTGTATGTGTGTGTGTGTGTGTATGTGTGTGTGTATATGTGTGTGTGTATGTGTGTGTGTATGTGTGTGTGTATGTGTGTGTGTGTGTGTATGTGTGTGTGTATGTGTGTGTGTGTATGTGTGTGTGTATGTGTGTGTGTGTGTGTGTGTGTGTGTGTGTGTGTGTGTGTGTGTGTGTGTGTGTGTGTGTGTGTGTAATTATTAACATTGTTGCGACCTGCCCTCTTGATTATCTAACAGACTTTCATGGAGGATATTTTTTCCTCAAAATCTTTTGCAACATCACAATATATGACATCAATTTCTCTAACTTCATATGTGTCTTGGTGAGGGACTTTATAGGGTGTGTTTGCCAGGAAACCATGATGGTACATTTGTCAGGTTAATGCTTATGAAAAAGTGACTCTGAAATATATATTCATTAGTTCTGTAACAGATTATAGAGTAAGAGTAATTGATCTATAAACCTAATGAAGTGCTGTTGCCCGATGGTAACCCGGGTTCCATGTTAATCTCAGTCCATTTGTCATGTAATGTGCTGGTATAAAGGGAATAGTCAGAGGGTAAGTAGCAATGTTTGGTTGGGGTCATCTATGGCTGTATACTAGTGATGGGTCGGTATTACAGGACGTGTTGTGTCCAAAGGCGGTCAGAGACACCTAGCATTGTGTACATGTGTTGATCACATTAGATGTAGCGTCCAGGTTTGGTCAGCACATGAAATGTACGTATCACTCAGGTGTGGTTAGCACATTAGATGTAGCGTCCAGGTGTGGTCAGCACATTAGATGTAGCGTCCAGGTGTGGTCAGCACATGAGATGTACGTATCCCTCAGGTGTGGTTTACACATTAGATGTAGCGTCAAGATGTGTTGAGCACATGAGATATAGCGTCCAAGTGGTGGTGAGCACATTAGAAGGTGCGTCCAGGTGCGGTGAACACAGATGTAGGTAGCGTCCAGATGTGGTCAACACAAGAGATGTAGTTAGTGTCCAGGAGTGTTCAGCACACGATCTTTAGTATCCAGATGCAATCAGTACATGACATGTAACAACAGTGTTTTGAACACAAAAATAAAAAGGTCCTGTTTGAATGTATTCAACTCACAAGTTGCAGTTTCTAGATCAGCACACAAGTAACAATATTCCTGTTTGGTCAGTACATGAAACGTAATCATTGAAGTTTGTGGGCACGTATAAAGCAAGGTAAGGTTTGGGAGTTGCAAAATCTTGCCGTCAGTGTACCATGTGTGATGAGCACTGTGGTGAAGGAGAAGACATGTATATTGACCATTTATGGTTAGTTATAAAATCCGTCGATCTGTCGGTAATAATGACATGGCTTGGTCAGCACTCGAAACGTCGTATTACGAGAGCAATATCCATGTGTGGTCAGCAGTGTATTCGGCGTCTGGATGTGATTGCCATATGACCTGTGGTGTCTAGTCTGAATTATCATGTGAGGGACAATGTCCTCCTCTTGCGGTGAACACATATATTACAGTTTTCGCGAGTTCAGTAGCTTTCATATGTGGCATATCAGTGTGCTCACCACATGCGCTGTAGCTAGTGTCTGGTTGTAACAGCCAGGAGTACAAAGGATGCAGTATCTGTATGGTCGGCCAGCAATGAGAAGTGGGGAGTAGTCGTGTGTGACACACATGAGAGAGCCTGGCCACTGTGAGTCGTGACTCAGGTGCTGCGTCCACCACAAAAGATTTCCCGTGGACCTAATACGTTATTACTGCAAGTTATGATAGCTATATATTCCCCGGTTTTTCATTAGAGAGGCAGCGAGAAGTGGGGCACATACGTCGTACCTTTATAACGTCGTCGATGTATTTCAGCGCACATTGTGCACGGATCCTAAACACATGACGGTGGCATGGGAGAAGGGAACGCTTCAAGAAACTATTCCCGCTGAGAGACAATAATGTCATGATAATGTCATTTTGAGTATCACCAGGTTCCGACGAAAGGATTTTAATGTGGACATTTTTCATGAGGATACATGAGGACATGTCTCATATGGATACATGAGGACATGTCTCGTATGGATACAGGAGGACACGTGTCATGTGGAAATGTGAGGACATATGCCATATGATGGATGAGGACATGTCTCCTATGGATACATGAGGACATGTATCATGTGGATATATGAGGACATGATTCATATGGATGTATGAGGGAGGCATGTGTCATGCGGATACATGTCTCATATGGATACATGAAATACATCCCAGCCAAATACGTATGTTGTTTATGTCAGTGTAAGAGCACATAATAATCATAATTAGAGGCTTCTGGCTCCTGCAAGTGATATTACTTTACTTTATGTGGAGAAGAAACGGCCACTTGTCGTATCTTTCTGTCGTAACTGAATCCATTTTCCTCTCTACTCATAGGAATTTATGAACGTGACCTGAATACAATGCAATTGATTTGATGACAGGCGACTAAATTGCGAACTGATTCTTTGTTTTATAAGTTAACAAAGAGGTGATCCCTCAGCATCTTATTGATTCTGTTATTGACTGACGATTGTAATGAGATTTATCAACTGCGATTTATAAAGGGAAGTTAGAAATTGAATTATGAAAATAAATGCGTTTAGATTTTGCTGCGAAGGCGATATTTCTATCTTTCCTGGAAGGAAAAGGAGTGTGTGTGTGTGTGTGTGTGTGTGTGTGTGTGTGTTGAGATGTATAGGTATGCATATGTGCGTGTATGGACGTGTATGTACATACATTTGCTATGTGGGTGGGTTGGGCCATTCTTTCGGATGTTTCCTTGCGCTACCTCGCTGACGCGGAAGACAGCGACAAAGTATACCACATCGTTCCAATTCACTCAGTTCCTTGCATATATATATATATATATATATATATATATATATATATATATATATATATATATATATATATATATATATATATTCAGGCCCCACAGAACTTTCCATGATTTACCCAGACGCTTCACATACCCTGGTTCAATCCATTGACAGCACGTCGAACCCCGGTATACAACATCGTTCCAATTCACTCTGTTCCTTGCACACCTTTCACCCTCCTGCATGTTCAGGCCCCGATCTCTCAAAATCTTTTTCACTCCATCCTTACATCTCCAATGTGGTCTCCCACTTCTCCTCGTTCCCTCCACCTCTGACACATATATCCTCTTTGTCAATCTTTCCTCACTCATTCTCTCCATGTGACCAAACCATTTCAATACACCCACTTCTGCTCTCTCAACCACACTCTTTTTATTACCGCACATCTCTCTTACCCTTTCATTACTTACTCGCTCAAACCACCTCACACCACATATTGTCCTCAAACATCTCATTTCCAACACATCCCCCCACCTTCGCACAACTCTATCCATAGCCCACGCCTCGCAACCATATAACATTGTTGAGATCACTATTCCTTCAAACATACCCATTTTTGCTTTCCGAGATAATGTTCTCGCCTTCCACATATTTTTCAACGCTCCCAGAACTTTCTTCCCCTCCCCCACCCTGTGACTCACTTCCGCTTCCACGGTTCCATCCGCTGCCAAATCCACTCCCAGATATCTAAAACACTTCACTTCCTCCAGTTTTTCTTCATTCAAACTTACCTACCAGTTGACTTGTCCCTCAACCCTACGGTACCTAACAGCCTTGCTCTTATTCGCATTTACTCTTAGGTTTCTTCTTTCACACACTTTACCAAACTCAGTCACCAACTTCTGCAGTTTCTCACACGAATCAGCCACCAGCGTTGTATCATCAGCCAACAACAACTGACTCACTTCTCAAGCCCTCTCATTCGCAACAGACTGCATACTTGCCCCTCTTTCCAAAACTCTTGCATTCACCTCCCTAACAACCCCATCCATGAACAAATTAAACAACCATGGAGACATCACGCGCCCTTGCCGCAAACCGACATTCAATGAGAACCAATCACTTTCCTCTCTTCCTACTTGTACATCCTAGATAAAAACTTTTCACTGCCTCTAGCAACTTGCCTCCCACACCATATATTCTTACTACCTTCCACAGAGCATCTCTATCAACTCTATCATATGCCTTCTCCAGATCCATATATATATATATATATATATAAACTCATGCATGATAGCCGTTTCTGCGTTAGCGAGGTAGAGCCATGAACAGAAGAAGAAAAGGCCACATTAACAGCAAAACCACACTCCCTTATCCACGATCAGGCCCCACAGACCTTTCCATGGTTTTCCCAAGCCGCTACACAAGCTCTGGTTCAGTCCATTGGCAGCACCTCGACCCATGAATACCACATTGTTCCAATTCACTTTATCCCGTGCACACCTTTCACCCTCCGACATGTTCAAGCTCCCGATCACTCAAAATCTTTTTCACCCCATCCATATGCTTATAAGTGCATGATTCCCAAGTCATTTTCTGTAAAGCCAGCAGAATCCAGTGAGGAGAAATGAGACCTATTCAGCCTTAATACTGCCGGCCTCACACGGAGGCATCTTGATTAGGTGGGAACGTTCGCCTGTCTACAGTGGAATATGGACCAGCGGATGAGGCCGGTGCGTGAGGTGGATAGATAATGATGATGATGATCAAGATACGTGACTATATCACCAACACCCACGCACCACAGGATCATATCACCACATCCTCCTCCAACACTATCACCACCATTCTCTACAACTACGGTACCACCACCACTATCATCTACAACTACAATACATTTAACCCTCCACTGTTAGCACCAGCATCTACAGCTGCAGCAGTTGTATATCCCCCATGGCCAACTCCATCACTCTCTACAACTACAACATCTTTACACCTAACTACAACTACAGAATCTAAACAACCATCACCATTACCACCACTGTTTACGACGACATTCGCTTCACCTACACTGCTACCACCAACACGACTATCCACAATTACAACTTTACATCCACGATCATCACCACATAAGTTGGTAGGCAACCACCGACCAGTAGTACCCGTCTGGGTTAGTAACACCTACCGTAACTTTCTTCCTTACCCACACATGGGTTGCTGTGTTTCAGTTCACAAACATACACAAATCTCTCCATCTCGCACGTAACAACTGACATTGCATAACTCACACAGCTCGTTCCTGCTAACTCTAACCTATGGTGAGCGCTAAGCGTTAGCACTGCCTTTTCGTGACAAAGAGGATATATGTGTCAGAGGTGGAGGGAACGAGGAGAAGTGGGAGACCAAATTGGAGGTGGAAGGATGGAGTGAAAAAGATTTTGAACGATCGGGCCTGAACATACAGGAGGGTGAAAGGCGTGCAAGGAATAGAGTGAATTGGAACGATGTGGTATACCGAGGTCGATGTGCTGTCAATGGATTGAACCAGGGCATGTGAAGCGTCTGGGGTAAACCATGGAAAGTTTTGTGGGACCTGGATGTGGAAAGGGAGCTGTGGTTTCGGTGCATTATACATGACAACTAGAGACTGAGTGTGAACGAATGTGGCCTTTGTTGTCTTTTCCTAGCGCTACCTCGCGCGCGTGGGGGGTGAGGGTGTTGTCATTTCATGTGTGGCGTGGTGGCCACGAGAATTAATAAAGGCAGCAAGTATGAATTATGTACTTATGATGTATATGTCTGAGTATATATATATATATATATATATATATATATATATATATATATATATATTATATATATATATATATATATATATATATATATATATATATATATATATATATATATATATATATATATATATATATATATATATATAGATGTATGCATTGAAATGTATAGGTATGAATATGTGCGTGTGTGGACGTGTATGTATATACATGTGTATGTGGGTGGGTTGGGCCTTTCATTCGTCTGTTTCCTTGTGCTACCTCGCTCACGCGGGAGACAGCGTCAAAGTATAGTAAAAAAAGGAATGATAATAATATATACATTGGGGATGATGGTCTGGCCTTTGAAGTTTGACGTGAACCACTATCAGTAAGGTCAGACGTCAAGACATCATACCTAAGGATGATATCGCCTTGCGTACCTTCGAGCCCAACCGTCGTACCGTCCTAGCTCAAGGGTCGACGAACGCTCACACTCAGATACTTTCCTCATTTGCCCAAAATTCCTTTCGGAGGTCGGGTCTGCGAGGCAAATTTAACACTGACCCTTTAAGCAGAGGCCGAGAAACACGCAGTGCAAATACAGATATAATGCAAACAGCGGCAAGTCCTACTTAGGGCCGAGCTGTAATACCGACTTGGCAAAATGGCAGGTAATATCTCTGGAGCAGGGTTGCAGATACCCCAGGCGGTGGACGAGTCGGCAAGGGATTAAATAAACAGTAAACGAGTCAAATGGCTTCATAAAGTGGGAATGAGTGGAAAACATAATTAAGAAATGAAAAAGAAAAAATACAATTACATACATACATACATACACACACACACACACACACACACACACACACACATATATATATATATATATATATATATATATATATATATATATATATATATATATATATATATATATATATATATGTATATATACACACACACAAATTCGTGTAGGAGGGTACGGTAACGAAATTAGAGTTATGAAAACATGCAAGTAATAAGGTATATGAGCATTTATGAAATTAGAAAGAGAAAAATAGTGTAGAAATAACTTAGAACCGGATTAAAATGTATTATCAAGAGATACAAACTTTTTTATGGGCCACATACGATGTAATTTCCAAAGAAAAGTCTTCATGCGTGTAATGATAAAACACACACACACACACACACACACACACACACACACACACACGCAGAGAAATACGAAGTACAAAAGTTTACAATCAAAATTTAGCAAATATGTGCTTGAATGTTCAAGGACAATTAACTCTTCTCTTTTTTTTATCTTCCTGCAAGAATCTACAATCGTCTTGTCTTTTGAAGCTCAAGGTTTCATTAGATGCAGACGAAGCGGAACCTAAAATGAATGTTAAGTCTTTAGGGATTCCTACGCTGGTGATGCAGTATACTACTGATGTAGTTTGTGGTCACATGCTTGGCAGGGGGTCAGTCCTGGTGGCTCTGTAAGCTTATTCTGTAGGGCGATGCAACTGTAGGAGCCTTTTCAGATCTGCTCCATCTTGCCTTAATCTACGTCTTCTTTCATGACTACTGCCTCTATAAACTGAAATTTGAGCTAGAATTCCCGGAGGAGAAGACTGACCCAGTTATATTTCCATTTCTTTCATTTTCTCTTTTCCGAAATTCTTTGCAGCTTTCTCGTCTTCTTTCATGGCTTTATACTTCCATCATTCAGGATAATACATGAACCTGGTGTCGCAATAACACCTAACCCATCTTAGCAAATCTCGTATGACTCAGATGATTGCGTCTGCCTCTTGAGAAACTGGGGAGTCCCGTTTAGAAACGATAAGGCTTCTTTTCTTTGGGACAGTTGCCTAAAAGAGTGGTTATTTTTTGGTATCAAATACTGGTCTCACATTTCGGGCAGTTATAACTCTACATACTTAAAGGATTCAATGCCATGTCAGTCTCACTTATCGAATCACTCATTCTGTCCTCGTAGTTTGACCTACTTGCCCTACACAACAGTGTTGGTTCTCTTTCTTTCTTCTGTAGACATTACTGTACTTGGGTTTCTGCTCCGAGAATTGCCCTTTTTTTCTCCAGTAATCTAGACCACGTAATACTTAGTAACCCAGTACGTCACGTGATTACTGTACGGCTGCTGGCCACTCGAAGGTAGACTGCTGTGATTTCTTCTTCTTTCCCCCTACACCACTGAGCTCCGCAATTAATTCAACCACTTATTTTAGCTTAGAAGACTCACCCTTTTTAAACGGCAGGTTTACCATTTCCTCAAAAGCTTTTAGCTACATTTTCTTGCCTACTTTCCTCTTGGTTTCCCTTTAGGCCTTTTTTTTTTGCGCTTCATCCTAAGTTTGTCCCTAGTGAGGTTCTACGTCCGTGACTGAAGCCTTTGGCATAAAAACCAAAACAGACTGGAAAAAATAATTCTTGGTAGATATCTGTCAGCGTGTTTTACCTCGGGCTCTGCAAAATAACTCCAGAACTTTCCTCAAAACATTTTCACGTAAATGAACCAGCAAAAACACTTGTTTCTTTCCCAGAGTGTAACATATTCAAGTAGGTGTAAAAGTACGTAGGATTTTACTCTGGATCAGAGTGAAGAAAAAGGTACGATTCGCTCTCTTGAACCAGGTGCTATATTGGATGTAAATTGTTCGTGTCCGTGTTTGGTTGTATGTCTGAGCGCAAGGTCACCTCTGCCAGCCATGTCATTCCACATCGCTCCGCCTGTCTCCATTAGCTTACTATATAGCGTGTAAGTGCTCGCGCATGTTTACGTACACGAAACCAACACTCACACACACACGAGATAGATAGATAGATAGATAGATAGATAGAGAGAGAGAGAGAGAGAGAGAGAGAGAGAGAGAGAGAGAGAGAGAGAGAGAGAGAGAGAGAGAGAGAGAGAGAGAGAGAGAGAGAGAGAGTGCAGTACAGTGGTCAAAGACAACCCAGCTGTTCATCCTTCTCTTTGGGGATGGTCGTTCAATGGACACCTGATGTATGTATGTGCGTGCATGATGACACACACACACACACACCAGCAGTGGTGACCACCCCATCATTTATTCATTATATTTTGAAACCATTTCCATTGTTCTGAACAATAAAACCATTACCTTCAGTTTGCAGTGGAGGGAAGATATAACTGGAGTGTAAACAGGCCTTTATTATTCATTCTGTTTTCAGACTGAAGAGCGAATCTAGAGACTGTGAGGATCATCAGTTATTTAACCCCTTCAGCACGATGTTACGACGCTTAAGAACGATGGTACGACCCCTGGCCAAGAGGACTTGACCTTTGACCTGATAGCTGAGGGGTCAGAACAAAGCTAAAGCCACATAGCCAAGGGTTATGCTCATGAGGCTATACCATCGTGCTCAAGAATCGTGTCCGTCGTACTCAAAGATCGTGTCCATCGTACTCAAAGATCGTGTCTGTCGTACTCACAGATCGTGTCCAACGTACTCAAAGATCGTGTCCATCGTACACAAAGATCGTGTCCATCGGGCTCAAGGATCGTGTCTGTCGTACTCAAAGATCGTGTCCATCGTACTCAAGGATCGTGTCTGTCGTACTCAAAGATCGTGTCCATCGTGCTCAAGGATCGTGTCTGTCGTACTTAAAGATCGTGTTCATCGTGCTCAAGGATCGTGTCTGTCGTACTCAAGGATCATACCATCCTAATTAAGGATCGTATCCTCCTCCTCAAGGATCGTGTCCGTCATGATCAAAGATCGCACCGCTGTGCTCAAGGATCTTACCGTCATGCTCAAGGAGAGAAACAATGATTACAAAAAAGATTAATCAATGAAATAGTGAATAATCACTTATAAGCACGTAAAGAAAAACATTCGATTTATAGGTTATAAAATTAATCTCTAAAAGAAATAGGATTCCTGGATTCATAATGTCCACGTTGGTATGCCAATAATTGGCTGTGGATGATTTTATCACTATTCCTATTTCTCTAGACTCTTACAGCCCAAGAGTCGTCCTTCCATCGATCCCAATTTTCCCTATGTAATCAAGGGTCATACCGTCGTACTCAAGGGTCGTAGCGTTATGCTCAAGGGTCGTAACGATTTTCTCAAGCATTCCACTGTTGTGCTCAAGGGTCGTAACTCCGACCTCAAGGGTTTTACCGTTATACTCAAGGGTCGTACCATCGTTCTCCAGGTTCCCACCTTCGTGCCCAAGGGTCGTGACGTCGTCTTCAATGGTCGTACCGTCGTGCTCCAGGGTCCTACCTTCGTGTCCAAGGGTCGTGCTGTCGTCTTCAAGGGTCGCACCCTCGTGTAGAAAAGATTAATCATTGCAGGTTACAGATGAACCTCCCAAAGAAAATCTCTTCAGATTTTCTTAAAAAAATCACCGGAAAAAAAATCACACACTCTGCATATATTACAATTCATAATGTTTCCAGCGCCACTAATTCTGTGAAGCTGTGAAGAGAATATTTCTTACCATTTTCGGGTCCACAAACCTAAATTCGGGGACTCGTTCTTTGTGTAAATTCTAGTACTACTGTTCCCTGAGCTACATACAGCCCAGATTTCGGCTTTTGATCTTCGTTTCTCGCCAGACATAATCGATGGATTATTGACGAGAGGTCATTTAAATGTGACCCTTGTATGTTAATTCCGTGTTGGTTTCCCAGGAATATACCGGTCAGTGAGCATACTAGGGGAGAACGTATGAGGCGAGAGTTTCTGTTGGATCCGTGAGACTGAAGTGTAAATTATTGCTGAGACAAAGAAAATGAATTAGACTGGAAACAATTTATATCTTGGGTCGTAAATGCGGTCAGCAATGCCTCTGTAGGTATAAAAACATTCTCCTGGTAACTGTAAATCTTAACTGGATAAATTATCATCATTGTTAGTATGATTTGATCGTCATCAGCCACTGTGGCATGAGTCAGTTGACATCACTATAGACATCATGTATTTTCATCTTACCCGCCTCGATATTCACATAAGGTTGCTTGAGTCATGATGTGATACGCTTATGGTTCAGTCTCGGTCGCCAGATGGTTCATGATGTGTTTGTGCTTGCGAAAGTAAGTTGATATAAAGTTGGATATTATTCTCACGTTGTAACAGAAGTTCCACTGAAGTGCCACTCTTTCCGTTCATGACACTTACTATTAACGGACTGTTGTGGCTGGAACTGGTTACAACATTATTGGAAGATTGTCATAAGCTACAGTCTGATCTTCACCTTGATCATTTTACTCATATATCTTGTGATGAATCACCATGTATCTGATATCAGAAAAATAATCTCATTTGAGACTAGAAATGAGAAATATTTGACAATGGGAACCATTCATGGGTGTTGGCACTGAAGGCAAATGCATACACATCATTACACACTAAGTCGCCACTCAGTCCCGAGTGGTATTGAGCCATTCTCTTCGGTTGATTCCTCCCCGACGTCCCGAGTTGAAGTTAGGAACACGGAGAGGCAACAACTGGGGACTTAGATCAGGGTCGAAATGTTGCATGGCCTCCACATGTGTGGTAATGGTCCAGTTAAGTGTCCTGTATGTTATATACCTCCTTACAGATGCAAGGATGGTGAGTTGCTAGTATCTTCCGTGTTAGAAGGCACAGTAGGCTTGACAATGCTGAGTGGATGGGGGGGTCTTTGGCTTTCGATATTCAAGCGGACTTGTACGAGGTGGAATAGTTCTGTTACCTAGGTATACTCCTTGAGTCAGGCGTGTGCAGTGGGACTCCACCACCAGCGTCGTGGCTTGAAAACACCAGCTGAATCGGCGATAACGTTGGCACCTGGCGAGGTTCTCCAAGCTGCAAGTGGAAGAGGAAGTTGCCTGACACCTCTCCTACTCTGTGTGTACTTCCCATCTCCTCCTGCTCCTTCGTAGGTCGATGTTACTGGCCTCACCATCATATAGTAATCCCCACACCCAACAGTCATACTCGGCTCGTTTCACTGTTCAGTGGCACACGCCAGCCAGCCAGCCAGCCAGCCAGTCTCAGGCTGTTATAGCCTAAGTGTCCCCGCCACCAAGCACACCTGGTGATGATCGATGACACCTTGAGACGAGAGAACATGAAAGAGAGCCATGATGGCTACATGAAATGGAATAAAAATCCTATGATGGTAATGATAGACCGAGATGCCTAATTATAGAGTTTCATTATACACACTAAAGAATGATGAATCACTAATTAAGTCCAATTTATTATCATCTAAAAGAGGAAGACATCTTATCATCCTATTGATCTAGCAACAAGGAGAGGACGTAATGAAAAACACTTCCCAACAACTGAAGTGAATATGAGCCGTAGTTCTCATAGCGAGAATGACGCCTAAATAAGGAAGAATAATTTCATCTCCATCCTTAACTCTAGCTGGAGGATACTCAACTCACATTCAACTGATGAAACTAAAGTTCCTCAGCGAAAGGATATAACATGATGCCCGGAAGACACCACGTGAAAAGACGAGAGAGAAGAAAACTCGAATACTAACTTCCCTCCAAGAAATGATGACCTTAAAGCTAATTACATTTCACCAGAATAAAATCTCGTAACACAACATTGCCAAACATGAACGAGAAAACAGAACTTTACCTTGAGGCGAGTAAGACGTCTCAGTAGGTCAAAAATTCTGTATCTTCCTCCCAGCCAAACTTTGGCTAGAATCTTTCGGGTTAGTGTTGCAAATATCAAAAAGTTTCCCTAAAAGTCCTCACTACTAGGAGTACAATCTGGTCAAAAAAATTCTTGCTTCAAAGGAGTCCACAGTTCCCTGCTACTGAAATAAATGAATAGATAGATGAATATATATATATATATATATATATATATATATATATATATATATATATATATATATATATATATATATATATATATATATATATATATATATATATATATATTCTTTCTTTCTTTCATACTATTCGCCATGTCCCGCATTAGCGAGGTAGCGTTAAGAACAGAGGACTGGGCCTTTGATATATATATATATATATATATATATATATATATATATATATATATATATATATATATATATATATATATATATATATATCAGAGCTGGATCACATTTGACATTTGATGTTCTGGCTATGCAGTAAAATAAGGCTTAAAGAGGAGCCTCTGGAGGGTAGGGCCTCTTACCTTTCTATGGCTGCAGTATTGAAATACATAATGAGTGTCACTTGAGAACTCCGTCTGAATGAACCAGGTCAACCCCTTTTGAGCCCGTTAGGCCTGATGTCATACAAATAAGGCCAGGCACCCCGAAGCTCACAAGACTTTTCTCTTAGTCTGAGATATAGCTTCGGATTATTTCGTATACCTATTATTGCTTTTCTCTTTTGTCGTTTTATTCTTTTTTTTTCTTCGGGATGTGATTACTGTTTGTGATTACTATTTACGTGTTGCGGGGATAGAGTTTAATCTCGTTTTGCCCCGTTTCTTAACGGTGTATATATACTTACCATGCCTTTATTCCTGTGTATGGAGACATAAACACACACACACACACACACACCCTAGCTTATGCCAGGGTGAGTGTGTGCGTGTGTGTGTGTGTGTGTGTGTGTGTGTATGTGTGCGTGCGCGCGCGTTTACTCCTCTTTCTGTTTATGTATTTGTCTCTCTTTGTTTTAAATCAATTATCTGTTGTTTTTTTTATAAGAAGATGGAATTCTACATATATATTGGATCCAATTCTTTTTCTTGAATATATAAGGATTATCACCGTAGATTTACACAGGAGAATGACATGGGTTTTAGTTGCTCAAGGCAATGAGTAATTGAATGAAAAAGGACGGAGAAAGTGGATTCGTTGGGAATCAAATATTTGATGGCGGTATGTGGTGCGAGGTGGGTTGAACGCAAGATGTAAGTGAGGTAAGAGAGAGAGGTGTGGTAATAAGAGGAGTATGTTTGAGATGGCTGAAAACGATCCGCTGAATTGGTCTGAACATACGAAGAGGATGAGCGAGGAGCGGCTGATTAAGAGCGTTATCATGTTGGAGGTGGAGGGAACAAGGAGACGAGGGAAACTCAGCAGGAGTTGGAGGGATGCTTTGAGTATTCGGAGACTGAACATACAGGAGGGTGCGAGGCGTGCATGGGACAGAGGAAATTGGAGAGATATTGTGTAAAGGGGGCGACGTGTTATAAATAGGTTGAACCAAGCCATATGAATTGGTCACGGGAAAACAAGGAAAGGGTCTGTGGGGCTTGGCTGTAGTTTCGTTGCATTATACGTGATAGGTGCTGTGTGGATATGTATATATATATATATATATATATATATATATATATATATATATATATATATATATATATATATATATATAAATATATATATATATATATATATATATATATATATATATATATATATATATATATATATATATATATAAATATATATATATATATATATATATATATATATATATATATATATATATATATATATATATATATATATATATATATATATATATATATATATATATATATATATATATATATATATATATATATATATATGTATATATATATGTGATGTGAGAAGGAGATGGAATGAGTATTTTGAAGGTTTGTTGAATGTGTCTGATGACAGAGTGGCAGATATAGGGTGTTTTGGTCGAGGTGGTGTGCAAAGTGAGAGGGTTAGGGAAAATGATTTGGTAAACAGAGAAGAGGTAGTAAAAGCTTTGCGGAAGATGAAAGCCGGCAAGGCAGCAGGTTTGGATGGTATTGCAGTGGAATTTATTAAGAAAGGGGGTGACTGTATTGTTGACTGGTTGGTAAGGTTATTTAATGTATGTATGACTCATGGTGAGGTGCCTGAGGATTGGCGGAATGCGTGCATAGTGCCATTGTACAAAGGCAAAGGGGATAAGAGTGAGTGCTCAAATTACAGAGGTATAAGTTTGTTGAGTATTCCTGGTAAATTATATGGGAGGGTATTGATTGAGAGGGTGAAGGCATGTACAGAGCATCAGATTGGGGAAGAGCAGTGCGGTTTCAGAAGTGGTAGAGGATGTGTGGATCAGGTGTTTGCTTTGAAGAATGTATGTGAGAAATACTTAGAAAAGCAAATGGATTTGTATGTAGCATTTATGGATCTGGAGAAGGCATATGATAGAGTTGATAGAGATGCTCTGTGGAAGGTATTAAGAATATATGGTGTGGGAGGCAAGTTGTTAGAAGCAGTGAAAAGTTTTTATCGAGGATGTAAGGCATGTGTACGTGTAGGAAGAGAGGAAAGTGATTGGTTCTCAGTGAATGTAGGTTTGCGGCAGGGGTGTGTGATGTCTCCATGGTTGTTTAATTTGTTTATGGATGGGGTTGTAAGGGAGGTAAATGCAAGAGTCCTGGAAAGAGGGGCAAGTATGAAGTCTGTTGGGGATGAGAGAGCTTGGGAAGTGAGTCAGTTGTTGTTCGCTGATGATACAGCGCTGGTGGCTGATTCATGTGAGAAACTGCAGAAGCTGGTGACTGAGTTTGGTAAAGTGTGTGGAAGAAGAAAGTTGAGAGTAAATGTGAATAAGAGCAAGGTTATTAGGTACAGTAGGGGTGAGGGTCAAGTCAATTGGGAGGTGAGTTTGAATGGAGAAAAACTGGAGGAAGTGAAGTGTTTTAGATATCTGGGAGTGGATCTGTCAGCGGATGGAACCATGGAAGCGGAAGTGGATCATAGGGTGGGGGAGGGGGCGAAAATTTTGGGAGCCTTGAAAAATGTGTGGAAGTCGAGAACATTATCTCGGAAAGCAAAAATGGGTATGTTTGAGGGAATAGTGGTTCCAACAATGTTGTATGGTTGCGAGGCGTGGGCTATGGATAGAGATGTGCGCAGGAGGATGGATGTGCTGGAAATGAGATGTTTGAGGACAATGTGTGGTGTGAGGTGGTTTGATCGAGTAAGTAACGTAAGGGTGAGAGAGATGTGTGGAAATAAAAAGAGCGTGGTTGAGAGAGCAGAAGAGGGTGTTTTGAAATGGTTTGGGCACATGGAGAGAATGAGTGAGGAGAGATTGACCAAGAGGATATATGTGTCGGAGGTGGAGGGAACGAGGAGAAGAGGGAGACCAAATTGGAGGTGGAAAGATGGAGTGAAAAAGATTTTGTGTGATCGGGGCCTGAACATGCAGGAGGGTGAAAGGAGGGCAAGAAATAGAGTGAATTGGAGTCATGTGGTATACAGGGGTTGACGTGCTGTCAGTGGATTGAAGCAAGGCATGTGAAGCGTCTGGGGTAAACCATGGAAAGCTGTGTAGGTATGTATATTTGCGTGTGTGGACGTGTGTATGTACATGTGTTTGGGGGGGTTGGGGGTTGGGCCATTTCTTTCGTCTGTTTCCTTGCGCTACCTCGCAAACGCGGGAGACAGCGACAAAGTATAAAAAAAAAAAAAAAAAAAATATATATATATATATATATATATATATATATATATATATATATATATATATATATATATATATATGTTTTTTTTCTTTTTTTTTTTTGCTTTGTCGCTGTCTCCCGCGTTTGCAAGGTAGCACAAGGAAACAGACGAAAGAAATGGCCCAACCCACCCCCATACACATGCATATACATACACGTCCACACACGCAAATATACATACCCATACATCTCAATGTACACATATATATACACACACAGACGCATACATATATACACATGCACACAATTCACACTGTCTGCCTTTATTCATTCCCATCGCCACCTCGCCACACATGGAATAACATCCCCCTCCCCCCCTCATATGTGCGAGGTAGCGCTAAGAAAAGACAACAAAGGCCCCATTCGTTCACACTCAGTCTCTAGCTGTCATGCAATAATGCCCGAAACCACAGCTCCCTTTCCACATCCAGGCTCCACACAACTTTCCATGGTTTACCCCAGACGCTTCACATGCCCTGATTCAATCCATTGACAGCACGTCAACCCCGGTATACCACATCGATCCAATTCACTCTATTCCTAGCCCGCCTTTCACCCTCCTGAATGTTCAGGCCCCGATCACACAAAATCTTTTTCACTCCATCTTTCCACCTCCAATTTGGTCTCCCACTTCTCCTCGTTCCCTCCACCTCCGACACATATATCCTCTTGGTCAATCTTTCCTCACTCATTCTCTCCATGTGCCCAAACCATTTCAAAACACCCTCTTCGGCTCTCTCAACCACGCTCTTTTTATTTCCACACATCTCTCTTACCCTTACATTACTTACTCGATCAAACCACCTCACACCACATATTGTCCTCAAATGTCTCATTTCCAGCACATCCACCCTCCTGCGCACAACTCTATCCATAGCCCACGCCTCGCAACCATACAACATCGTTGGAACCACTATTCCTTCAAACATAGCCATTTTTGCTTTCGGAGATAATGTTCTCGACTTCCACGCATTCTTCAAGGCTCCCAGGATTTTCGCCCCCTTCCCCACCCTATGATTCACTTCCGCTTCCATGGTCCCATCCGCTGCCAGATCCAGTCCCAGACATCTAAAACACTACTTTCTCCAGTTTTTCTCCATTCAAACTTACCTCCCAATTGACTTGACCCTCAACCCTACTGTACCTAATAACCTTGCTCTTATTCACATTTACTCTTAAATATATATATATATATATATATATATATATATATATATATATATATATATATATATATATATATATATATATATATATATATATATATATATATATATATATATATATATATATATATATATATATATACATACATATATATTCCTATGAGTTCACGGGGAAAATGAAACACGATAAGTTCCCAAGCGCACTTTCGTGTAATAATCGTATCATCAGGGGAGACACAAGAGAGAAAATAACAGTCAGTTGATATACAACGAAGAGACATAGCTAGGACAGCGTATCATAAACTTATGTGGACAACAAGGTGAATTGTTCACAATTTTTATCAACAATAAAGCTATCCAATTTGTATAGACCATCACAAATGTTAATATTATAATTCTTTGTAAATATAATGATAAAAGATTCATTGATATTTCGCGTGGTACTGGAGTTAGAGTTAATAACTGAGATGGCATTACTTCAGTCAATACAATGATCATAGTTTTTAACGTGAGTAAATAAGACATCTGATTCTTGTCCCGTTCTTATACTATATTTATGTTACTCAAGTCTGACAGAAAGATCCTTACCAGTCTCCCCAACATAAAACTTATCACAATTTCTACATGGCACTTTATAGATGCACCCAGAAGAATTTTCTGGTGAGAGCCTGATTGAAATATTCTTTATAGTATTATTGTTGCTGAAGGCAACATTTACTTTAAAGGATTTAAACTACATGGGAAGTAAAGTGAAATTATTATTAAAAGGGAGAACTAAAAGACTCTTGTGTCAATGGGAGGTTTGGGCTCAACTCTATAAAATGATTTATCAATGAAAGATCTAGGATACTTTAACTTAGATCCAATAGAATATATTTTCTCAAACTCATCATCAATACACTGTGGACTGCTAATACGTAATGCCCTAAGGAACATAGATTGAAATGATAATAATCTTACTCTGTCATGTTGAGATGAGTAATAATGGATATATGAGCATACATTGGCAGGTTTTCTGTATATGCTAAACTTAATCTTGTTCCCTTGCCTATGGATCATGCAATCTAAAAATCGTAACATAACATTATTTTCATTTTCTTCAGTAAATTTGATGGAAGGTACTAAATTGTTAAGTAGTGGGAGAAATGTTTGTGAATTTTCATTTGCTGGCCAAACACAAAGAACATCATCTACATACCTAAACCAAATTGCATTAGAAGGTAAGATATCCTTTAGTAATTCTGTTTCAAAAAGTTCCATATAAAGATTACTTCGTACAGGCGAAAGAGGGTTACCCATTGCCATACCAAATTTTTGAGGATAATAATATCCTATGAATATATATATATATATATATATATATTCCTATGAGTCCACGGGGAAAATGAAACACGATATCCGTGGACTCATAGGAATATCTTGATCACGCGCAAAATTGTGATCCTTTTCAACATATATATATATATATATATATATATATATATATATATATATATATATATATATATATATATATATATATATATATATATATATATATATCGCTAATGCGATGGCTTTGACGAGGGCATTTGCCTCCCCATGCCGTCTCAGCTAACGTATAAAGGAGAAAGTTATGAACTGCATATATGCTACAATTCCGGGATAAGAGAAAGAAAACATTTTCATATGCCAAAATAAAGATCTTCACAAGAGTGTTGAGCGGGACGTTTCTTGTCAGTAAAATCACGAACCTGATCCCTTCACCAAAGTCTGTATCACCGACACTCTGGTCTCTGTTCGCCTCCTTACCCACCTCCCACTTCAGGTTCGAGTGTCAAAGATCCCACTGCAAATTTACTGAGGTATAATGCCTGTTGATTTAAGCTCAACTCATGCGTAACAATTATCTTCTGGGAGCATCGGAGGAAGTTCAAATACCGCGATCGTAAAACACACGAGCGAGTTTTGAGTCTGAACACATGATCATATCAAGTTTGGCAGCGGAGGGGGTAAAAAAGAGTCATATGAGCCGGTGGAGGAGGAAGAGAAGGAGGAGGAGGAAGAAGAAAGAAATCAGAAGGTCGAGGAACATATGAATACTCGTTGTTGAGCTTATTAATATCTGTAGAACCCCTTTAAGAATCAGTGTTGTCCTTGACAACGGTGGTACGATCTTTAATTTTGGCAGTACAGCCTACGAGCACGACGGCATGGTCCTCCTCAAGCACGAGGTTCAAGTCAAGGCTCAGACAATTATACTTAAGGGACGTGCCTCAAGGACTGAGATGAAGTTCCTGTAAGTACCTTTCGCATCAACCGATCCAGCGGGCGAGACATATAATGGTGTCTCAATTTCCTCTTGAATATGGCGATGATTCAGGAACTCAGCTTGTAGATATAAAGGAAGAGGATTTTTAAGGGTTCCTTTACTGAAACGTGACTTCCCTCAAGTTCAAGTGAGGCAAAAATTTAGTAGATAAAAGAGGAAATGATGAGTGATTTCCTTGGGCGTAATGTGAAGGATGGGAGGAGCGGAGGGTTGGGAGGAACTGAGGGCTATTATGAGCTGAGGGCTGGGGGTGGTAAGGGCCTGGAGGAGCGGAGGGCTGGGAGGAGCTGAAAGCTAGGAAGAGATGAGGGTCTAGGAGGAGCGGAGGACCGGGGAGTGTTAAAGGCTAGAAGAAGCTAGTAGAACAAAGGGCTTGGAGGGACTGCTGGTTGAGAGGACCTGAGGGCAGGAGAGAGCTAAAAGCTGGCTGAGGGCGAAGAGGAATAGGAGGAATTTAATTCAGTATCAAACCTCAGTTTAGGGTCGCACCTTCCACAGATACTCTCGCTTTTGGTACAACCTTCAGACTCATTAGGTCCTTAATAGATTCCCGGTCGCCACTATCACCTTCATCGTCTTCGTCACTCGGTGCTTATGGTTCACATGGAAACATCTCCGTAACTTCACCAGTATCTACTGGATGGATAATCATCTAGAAGAAAAATTGCTTACGGAGATGAGTTTGTTTTATTTCCTCGTTGGGCTGTGTCCTACATGTTTGCCGGGGTGTTATGTTGTCTTCTTGGGTGTGACATTACTCCCACTTACTGGATGGGTCAGGATTTAAGCCGATTCCACATCACACGTTTCGTATCTTTTTTATTATCTTTTTCACTGTTGTAGGTGAATGATCTCTTTAAACAACTCTTAGCACATGAGGTATTTCGCTCATGATTTTTTGTTATAGGATTTTGACAGGAACTGAATCAATTTTTTCCTTTTTTCCAGGTAGGGTATTCGGATGTCTTTGCTCATATGTGAATCAAGGTTCACTAAGGAAAAGTTACGAGGAATGCAGAACTATATAAGTCCACAAGTCAAACCCAGTGCCTGCCTTAGGTGGTGGGACACAGAAACAATGTCTCCCTCCTCATGGATCCTTGTGCATCCACCTGCCTCCACTCATGCAGAGGTTCCCTGATGGTGAATCACACAAGCAAGCGTTTTCCTCACTTTTGTATTTACTCTGAAAAGCTACTCAATAACTTTCCGCAGCCACCATCACCTATTGAATCATTTCCCGCGAAAGGAATATCCTTTTCGACACTTTAGTATCACCATACCCAAGTGAACGTGTTTTCTAATCTAATAGATATAGTCATACGTGGCTTGAATTCTGTGCTCTGTGTTGTAAGAAATGGAGGGAAAACAGATATTTGGTCTTAACACATACTTCTTAAATGTTCCTCAGAAAACCTTTTGGGTACATTATGAAAATAAGAAAATTTACAGAAGAAGCCTTTCTCGTCTTCTGGTTTTTCTCTTTTTCATTCCTCCATTTTGTTATGTAAAGAAAAAAAAAGAAAAATCTATGAGACTGCAATTGCTTTTTGAGGACCGGAACACTCACGTTGAGTAAGAGAGGGAGCGAGTGAGCTCACGAGAGAACATGGACTAAGCTGCATGACATGCAGGAAATTGCGACTGTTGAAGCAGACGTCCTCAGCTCCCGCTGAGTTTTTATTGGTCCCCCCGACATTGTGTGATTGGTTCAGAGGACTGAAGCGGCGTCTGGCCACTAGCTCGGTATCTGGCCACTACGTCGGTATCTGGCCACTAAACCCGACACTCGCATCAGAGACGTGTTATTCACGAACGTTCCACTAAGACTCGCGTTTACCTCGGGAGATTAGCTGAAGCTATTCCTTTGTGGCCTTGATTAATCTTCAACGCACCGAAACACATCAAGCTTCCCTCTGACTCCCACTTGAATTCTTCTCTTCCTGTGTATCACATTGTCTTTACCCCACTCCAGGGTAGATGCTCATAGATGTTATCTCACGAATTGATGCAGGCTAAACTGTCATCTTTCGCGTATATAATCACTTTAGGCGTTATTTGAAATTCTATATCTACTACCTTTTCAGACCACGTCTCCCGAAGAAGTTTTATTTGAACTAAAAGAAAATCAAGAGGCAAGAATCCGAGTATCTATATATCCCGAAATGTAAGAAGATTCTATTGTTATATCATAAAAATGAACGTTTATAAATATTGCGATGACTTCTTGAGGATCAATATTGCCTACGTCGCCAGATCTCCCGGAAGGCCATTAAACTGCATCGTTCTCAAATGTTTTGGGCAGCAGATTGGATGGGCGTTCGTTGCGCTGGTTTGGGTGAGGTAAAAGGACCATTGATTTCACGCTCCTGCCCCACTTGGCTGGTCGCTTGCAAACCCACATATCCCCAGAATACCCAACAAAGCTCCAAATACTCATTTCCTGGGGCTAAGGCTCCCTGTTACTATGCCCTTTCTTCATTTTCTTTTTTCCTCTTCTTTCTGTGCGTACTTAATGAAGTATCCTTTACTTTTTGCTCATCTTTTATTCACTTAAGTACCAGCTTAGCCGTAGTAAGGCTTTATACAACATTGCAGCTAGAAAATGTGGATGTGAGCGGATGAGGCTTTTCTATTCGTCTTTTTTTGGCGCTGCCTTGTCAAAGCAAGAAACAGCGAATATGTATGAAAGAAGGATCGAAGTTTTGAACGCTACTTGGTAGTTCTCGTCTACAGACTGCCTGACGAGGCAAAAGGATCAAAATCTGCAAAGGGAAGAGAGACAAAATGCCTCACCCTTTTTTCAGACTGAGAGAGAGAGAGAGAGAGAGAGAGAGAGAGAGAGAGAGAGAGAGAGAGAGAGAGAGAGAGAGAGAGAGAGAGAGAGAGAGAGAGAGAGAGAGAGAGAGAGAGAGAGAGAGAGAGAGAATGGCTTACCCTGTGAGTTCGGTTTTTTCATAAATTTCATAACATACTTCCTTATGCACTAAGCTTCCAGGTATTTCCTTAAGTTGATATCATTATCTATAACTACTCTAAGGAAAATAACTATTCGAGCTGCCTTCATTCTTTGCATTCATCTGCGTCATTACTAATCTTAACTAGTTTCTCCTCATAAGTGTTTCATGCACAGTCCTCCCTATTAACACAAGCAAGAGGCGCCTCTGCAAGTTTTCTCTTCTCAACCAGACGTGAAAGTAAGACCGTTTTCTAATGTTCTCCAGAACTGCTTGGGAATAGCCCTCAGCTATCTAAGTTTCCCTCTACCACCGGAGAATATGTTTTATTTTTTGTTAACTGGAGGCTCCAGTCACCGACTAAAATCCACGTCAAGGTCGGTCCTCAGTTGAAATATAGAGAGAGAATTATGAAACGGGGCAAAAAAACAGAGGAAGACACAAGGGGAAGTGTTTACGAATTTTAAAGGAAGCGAAAACCAGTCTTTTAAAATGTGCCAGTTTATAGTTATTGGGAAAGACATGAGACGGTGGAGAGTTCCTGAGTTTTTAAAAAGTTTACTGAGTTTTTCTGACGATTTTTCTTTAACAGGGAGAGAGAGAGAGAGAGAGAGAGAGAGAGAGAGAGAGAGAGAGAGAGAGAGAGAGAGAGAGAGAGAGAGAGAGAGAGGTGACCTTCTGTCCTCATCTAATGTAAAGGTTTAAAACCCTTACCTCATTTACCTATAGCTCGTCTGTTAAAAGTGAAAACCGTTGCCCGTAAGGGAGCAAGCCTTAGAGATACACTCTCATCAGGCCATATCTCCTCCAACGAATCTTCATCATGGCTCCTTAATGACCTCGCAGAATCCTTACTTACGTAATGAAGACGTCGAAATTGCTTCGGGCAAAGTTCGATGTCGGAGTTACATCAAGACACTCAACTGCACCTTGACCTTGAGGTGTCTGGTGGACTTTCGTATTTTGGACTTCCAGTCTATGTGTCTCCAGTAATTCCAGCCATTCTCTCCTCCGACACTAGCATAAGATTGGAGACTTCACACTGAGTAGTTTCCCCAATTTGCGACAGAATAACCAGATTTCTGCCATCTTCTTGTATCTCATCAACATTCGATATCCAAAAAAAGTCTTTCAGTCACGTCCCAAATGATTACCCTAAACAGAAATAGCCTTCTTGATAACTTTCTTCTTTTACGGTGAACGACGGGTTAAACATACCCCAGTCAAGGTCATCTCGGGTGAAAGAAGAGGGTGAGAGAAAAAATTAATGAGAGCTTGTCTTCCTGACTCTTAAAGGGAAAGACAGATGAAGGAAGAGGATTTCACAGCTCAATTACTAAATAATTCCTTATCTACTTCCAGTTCCTATCAGTGAATACCAGCTTTTAACAGTGACAACCAGCTCTTAACAGTTCCTGTAAGTGCATATCAGCTCGAAACAGTGCCAGCCAGTGTTCTTACTTATCGAAATTCTACCAAGACATATTTTCAGTCTATTGCTGGAGGGGAACTCAAAATTTAGGTGAGTTTAGAGCCAGAAACATATCTATACTTATTGTAGAACTTCGAAATCTAGACACCTCAGTCCCTCTATGCAAAACAGAACTCAAAACACCTTCTTCATATAGAACTTAGAACCTTAAACACCTTCTCACTCCATCTATATAGAATTTAGAACCTGATAAAACTAGTTATATCATCTTGAACCTCGACGGTAACATATACCTCCACTCCCTGAAACCCGCGCCAAAGTTTACGGACAATCAACAACCAAGACTTGTAACTTTAGACCTCACATCTCCGAACTTGACAAGAAAAAAGAGAAGTCTTTACGTACTACTTTCTCGTCTGGTCCTCTTTCTTACTTCGAGTTTCTCTCTCCAGTAACCCCACGCTGTAGGGTGGGTCATCACGTGTGGATGTATGGTGACTTATCTGTACTTAATTATTACCTGTGCTCTTCGAAGGCAATATCATAATCATGACGTTGGACAAGAAAGATAAGCCACTGAGAGAAAGAGAGAAAAAAAACCGAATGTTTTATTTACAACTGTTACGTACATCTCTTATACCTGAAATATTCCTGTTTTTGATAAAGCATTATATAAGAACGTTGAAAAATTCGAGAATTCCAGGAACGCTAAGGTTTTCTTGGATTAATGAAGAAGAAATTACACCATTTCAGAAAACGAGTGATTGGTGTAAACGTTGTAGTCTCCCCTAACGTTGTGCAGTACATTACAACATGTATTTCAACACAAAGCTATGGAGTGTTCGTGAACTGTTCTAAGGAAACAAGAGGCAACGACTGATTGGGGTTGTATATGTAGCAGTCCATCTGAAAGCTGCACAGTCATTCACAATAGACTTTTTTTGGAGTATAAGCCGTGAAGTGTACCTGAACACCACAAAGAAAACGTTGCCTGTTGCTGATTTACAAGTGGATATTCTAACACTTTTCAAAGATTCAAAACATGTGATTAAATTCCACTTTTTATGCATGAGTCAATCCCGAACGTTCATGAACAGTAACCATTAAAGATATCTTCATTGATAGCGGAAGATTAAATGATTTATTTCTTCACGTAGTTTATGAAAACTAAAACATCCAGGTAGAGAGGAAAAAATAGATAACTTTTTTGACTAAGAAAAATGGTATTAGATATAGGTAAATGATCGAAATGGGAATCAATTGTGTATCATACCCTTAGAGCTGCTTCTCCTAGAATTAATGTTCCCATGGCATGATGATGTGTTTACACGTAACTGATGTTGCCATTTACCAACAGATAAGCTAATAGTAGATACTTGGCTCCTCACGATATCGTACGGCCTGACATTAATGGTCTTAATGTTTACACGTTCGGAAATGGCTCTTTAAGCTGCCCATAATTTCTTTCAGAAGACATTAACCGAAAATATAAGCACGATTTTTAACCTAAGGACTCATTAGTGACATAATCTCATCTTCAACCCCGAGATCCTGAGTCGAAACGCGTTCCATTTGGGGATGAAAAAAAAAAAAATAAACTACAAGTCACACGAGCCCCAGCCTCCATGGTATACCCTGGTGTCTCCTGGTCTTAGCAGCGTCGCTCGCTCAATGGTAAACACGCAGTTACGACGGAATCCACACCTTCTGACGAATGTCAGACAAATAAGAAACAGATCTGACCATTTACCATTTCAAACTCCAGCATTTGCAGATTTTCTTTAACCTTATGCAAGTGCCATATCAGGCAAGGGCAAGCTAGGACTTTCCCATTTGGATCTTCTTTGTGCAAACTTTTTATCTATTTTTTAAGTCGTGTTGGCTCAGTGCTGCAACAGAACAGATATCTTAACTCCAACACATGATATCGTCTTTTCTCTTCGTTTCATTAAACGCTCTAGTCTCACACCCTCGTCATTCAAGGTGATCTGCATTTTTGGATCTCTAGGCATTTCCATATTGCCAGATGAAATTTCTAAACCAAATTCATTCTAATTCTGAGGTCAGTGTGCCGTTGTATGATTCCCAAGAGCAGCAGAGCAAAGGTTCATTTTGGATTTTCATCCCACCTGCTCCATTCAAAGTCATAGATAAATTTACGTATCCTTGAAAAGTGCTACTATTTTTTTCTTTTTTTAATACAAGTCATTTCCTGGCCTGCCATCGAGGCAACGTGAGGCACCACGTAGATGCATGAGGCAGGAGAGAGGCAACGTGAGGCACCACGTAGATGCATGAGGCAGGAGAGAGGCAACGTGAGGCACCACGTAGATGCATGAGGCAGGAGAGTACAAGCCACAACACGATGCTCCAACATAAGCTTTCGTACCCTAAGGACCCGAATCATCACAGCTACAGACCATCTGACAAACCCGGTCCAAAACTTAAATGAAAAATGTGGCGTCCGTGAAATATTCGCGTGCGATATTTCATCATTGTTTTATATATATGCAACAGAGGAAAGGAAATTTCTACTATGAGCACAAAGGGGAAACAATGGGCCAACCATCGTTTATCATGTATGAATTAATCTCTCCTCAACCTTACTCTCCTCCAGCAAGCACTCGACGCCTGAATGATATGAAGAACTTGTATGATTCAAGCGGCCGGCCTGGCTAATACCCACGTGTCTTACATAACTTTGTCATGATATTTTCATCCTCTCAGTGAGGGCTGTTCTCACAACGTCTGTTTCTCTTTGTTGGCAGACCGGTGAAATAATCAACAGGTGATCACCCGTAATATAAACGTTCCCAGGAAGGTCCCTAGATTAATATCTGCGTCTTTGTTGCCGCCCCACAAAGTTAATAATGACATGATTTTTTGTGAGTGTGTGTGTGTCTGCGAAATAATTTCCAATTGGGGCTTCGGTGAAGAGCTACTTTGAAGTCTTCTTATTAAAAGTAGTGGATCATCTGCGTTCCCCAGGAAGGCTGATCAGCACACGATATCTAATAATGAGTTTCAGAGGGGAAAAGAAAGAGCCAGTGAATGAAGTGTATGGAGAAAGAGCTTGTCTCACGTAATGTAACACAAAATGTTTCTCCAGTACTTGCTAAGCATTCTTTTTATAGAAAAACCGTTCTAAATATTCCCGCAGAGCAATGTTGCGCTACCTCCAGAGGCAGGGGAATTTAGACTCCTTTGGAGGGTAATGTTCTTTAATGAAACTGTACTCCCAATGATAGAGCCTTGTCAAAGGTGACTTTTCACTCGCGGTGCTACCTCGAGCAGGTAGAGTCTGGTAGCATCTCTCTCTCTCTCTCTCTCTCTCTCTCTCTCTCTCTCTCTCTCTCTCTCTCTCTCTCTCTCTCTCTCTCTCTCTCTCTCTATATATATATATATATATATATATATACTTATTTATCATACTTAATCGCCGTCTCCCGCGTTAGCGAGGTAGCGCAAGGAAACAGACGAAAGAATAGCCCAACCCACCTACTAACACATGTATATACATAAACGCTCACACGCGCACATATACGTAAATATACATTTCAACGTATACATACATATACATACTCGGACATATACATATACACATGTACATATTCATTTTTGCTGCCTTCATCCATTCTCGTCGCCAACCCGCCACACATGAGAAATAGCATCCCTACCCCCACCTCCAGCGAGGTAGCGCCAGGAAAAGACAACAAAGGTCACATTCGTTCACACTCAGTCTATAGCTGTCATGTGTGATGCACCGAAACCACAGCTCCCTTTCTACGTCCAGGCCCCACAGACCTTTCCATAATTTACCCCAGATGCTTCAAATGCCCCGGCTCAGTCCACTGACAGCACTCGACCCCGGTATACGACATCGTTCCAATTCACTCTATTCCTTGCACGCCCCGATCGCTCAAAATCTTTTTCATTCCAACCTTCCACCTCCAATCTCGTCTCCCGCTTCTTCTTGTTCCCTCCATCTCCGATACATATATCCTCTTTGTCAATCTTTCCTCACTCATTCTCTCCGTGTCCAAACCATCTTAACACACCCTCTTCTGCTCTCTCAACCACACTCTTTTTATTACCACACATCTCTCTTACCCTTTCGTTACTTACTCGATCAAACCACCTCACACCACATATTGTCCTCAAAATTTTCATTTTTAACACATCCAAATTTCTCAGCACAACCCTATCTATAGCCCATGCCTCGCAACCAATAACATTGTTGGAACCACTATTTCTTCAAACATACCCGTTTTTGCTCTCCGAGATAGCGTTCTTGCCTTTCACACATTCTTCAACACTCCCAAATCCTTTGCCCCCTCTCCCACCCTGTGTCTCACTTCCGCTTTCAAGATTCCATCCGCTGCCAGATCCACTCCCAGATATCTAAAACACTTCACTTCCTCCCGTTTTTCTCCATTCAAACTTACTTCCCAGTTAATTTGTCCCTCAACCCTACTGAACTTGGTAACCTTGCTCTTATTCACATTTACTCTCAACTTTCTTCTTGCACACACATCACCAACTCCTGCTTCAGGGGGAGTGCTTCTCCTTCCTTTGCTCTTGTCCTCTCACCAGACCCTGACTTTACTCCCAAGACATTCCCAAACCTCTCTTCCCCTTTACCCTTGAGCTTCGTTTCACTTAGAGCCAAAATATCCAGGTTCTTTTCCTCAAACATACTACCTATCAATTGGTAAACATGCGATTGTCCAATCGTATGTTTACCAAATGGCGTCCTAGCTTCGTCTCTTCGATGTATATCAACTGACTGTTATCTCTCTTGTGTCTCCCCTGATGATGTGTTTATTACACGAAAGTGCACTTGGGAACTTATCATATCATTTTCCCCGTGGACTCATAGGAATATCTTGATCACGCGCAAAATTGTGATCCTTTCCAACACACACACACACACACACACACACACACACACACACACACACACACACACACACACTATATATATATATATATATATATATATATATATATATATATATATATATATATATATATATATATATATATATATAAACTAAAGGACCCCTTTGTCAGTGTTTCAGGGGCTCCCATAACTTCAAAGCTGAGTTATTCTAAGCAGCAGGAATAACATTAAATCTTCAAACGTAGGAGTTCTTTGACGGGACTGTGCTCAATTTTATCAACTGACGAAGAACCTGTCTGGGCAACCTAATGCCTACCAGAGAGAGAAAGTCATAAGTTATGAATACATAAGACCTTCAGTAAACTGTTCTTTGTCGAAGAGGAATTAAAGCAAAATATTCCCACTGTAGACACATGTTTAAACTTGGTGGTGAAAAAGGGAAAATCACATGTCATCAGCAATGATCTTTCATTACACATCTTGATAAGAGTACAATCACCAATAAATACATGGATAATATATATCTGAAATTTTATAGTCTGGTGTTCGAGACGTTATACGATCAGTAAACAACAACAACAACAACAACAACAACAAAAACAGCATCCTGGAGATTGCTGATACACGATCGATGATATGAGTTTTATCTACAAAGCCAATTTGACCTTTACTCTGTTCTGTTTGATTGCTAAGTAATTACAGTGAGGAATAAACGATTATAAAACACAGCTCGAAAACTGTGGGTAGTTCTGGCAACATTACATTTCGTTGCGCTGTCATGGAGGAATATGCGTTGTTGTCTTACTAACGCAAGAATTTGTTTTACAATGGAAGACACTGACACAGCTTCGTGCAGCTTTGTGATCCCGCGGTGTTGGGACTCTGCTGTCGTTCAGCACATATTGCAGGGACTCACGACACATTCTGGTGGTGGTCGTCGCGGCCCAGGTTAGTGGATGTAACATGTGACGTCCTACTTGTGCACAACGGTACTATCCATGAGCACGATGGGGCGATTAGTGAGTGCGATGGTATGATCTTCAGAATACGACCGTGCGATCTTAGTGCACGGCGGTACGACCCTTAAGCACGACGCTACGACCGTTGAAGAATGACGTTACGACCATCGGACACGGCGGTACAGCCCTTAAGCACGAGATCACTACCACTGGAAACGATTGCATGGTTTTTCTTAGGCCAGACGCTATCTTGTTTTCCCTCTGTCCTTCATTCAATGACACCCTTATAAACAGATCACTACTGAAATTCAGGCCGGTATACCACCAGCTGTTGAATTTCAGCCACTAATCACACATCACTGACCCCCCCCCCCCGTTCGTGTCACCACTACAGAGAAATGGCGTGGCTACAAGCAATAACACCAGTTCACTCCACCGCTCTCATATATATTCTGCACATCTCTGTGAACCTCCCTCCCTATATATATATATATATATATTTTACCCTACATAAAGCCTGCGGCTTTTCAGAAAATAGATATTAACGCGCTCATATGGTTTCAGACACAGGTTAGATCTATGCCTGAAGCTACCTCGTACCGGACAGATTACCTTCTGTATCCTAGTTCTTTTCATAGAATTTTTAGTGTTCTTCGTAAGATCATGTGACTATACCAACATGTCCTTTCCGTTTCCTCGACCATGTCTGCTTCATCACTTGTATTAGACTGACGAGATTGAGGCAATCTTCAGTAACGTTGGGTACAAATCTAGCGACGTTCAGAGGGGCAGGATCGTGTGGTTCGTCATAGAGCCGACAGGAGATGTACGCGACTCTAGTACCTTTATCTCATCTCATTGTCTGTAATGTAAGTAGCCATCCTGTACGTGTGCGTGGATCATCAGGTGTGTGTGTGTGTGTGTGTGTGTGTGTGTGTGTGTGTGTGTGTGTTGTGGCTGTCAGTTTCCATCGTACACACACACACACACACACACACACACACACACACTCTACTCAATTTACAAATGTGAAACACTGCGAGGACAATCTTTCTGAAACACTGCGAGGGAATCTTCTGATATATTGCAGAGGGGAGGTAGATGCTCTCACGGCCTGGCAGGCTAGGAGCATGATGAAGTTTAATCAAAGTGTCATGTAGTAAGGATAGGGAAGGGACAGGGATGACCTCGCTGGAACAGCAGGTTAACTGGGGAGAGTTTGGAGGTATCAATTTGTAAGAAAGAACCCGAGATATTGATTCGAAACTCTCTCGAAAGATTGATTCGAAACCCTCTCGAGATATTGATTCGAAACCCTCTCGAAATATTGATTCGAAATTCTCTCGAGATATTGATTCGAAATTCTCTCGAAATACTACTTCGAAACTCTCTCATTTGGTGTTCTCATTGGAGAGATCATAGGAGCAGTTTTAGTACTATTTGTAAACAAGAGAATAGTGTTCAAGGCTTTGAATGAAGTATTATGCTTATGAAGTATACGCTGGATATACGAGGCCCAAACTCGAATGTGGTGATTGTGGAAACCCTTGTCTAAAAGATTCATGTAGGCAAGGTAGAAAGAGTGCAGAAATATGCCGCTTGAGAAGTGAGGGAATTTGGTTGTCTGGGATGCGGAGAGAAGTTGAAATTGCTGCAATTTCCTTCCTTAAAAACTAGAAGGGAACGAGGCGAAATAGATAAGATTTATAAGATTTGGTGCAAAGCAGCTGATTTGGATGAGGATACAACCTTTTCAGAGCTGGCAGTCAAAGGACTTAAGGACATATGTGGAAATTTAAGAAAAAAACGACGCAAATTCTAGTATTGCAATGCTTGAGAGTCGGAAGCTACTAAGAATGTAGGTTGGCATAATGTATATGTTGAAGAGGAGGGACAGCATGAATACTTGCACGATTCCTGTATATGTGTCAATAGTTGCACACACACACACATACACACACACACACACACACACACACACACACACACACACACACACACACATACACACAAAAACACACACGCACACACACAAGAGTGGCCATATCCTTCAAGGCTCATAATCAGACTGGTGTCAAAAGAGAACAGTTCTTCGAAAGATACAAAGATAGAACATCCAGAGGCCATGACAATTAATAGAAAAGAAACGTGTTAGAAAATATGCAAAGAAACGCTCTTCCAGTTTCAGAGAAGTGGATGGAGAGAGTAAGATAACTGATGAAACTAAAAATGCCGACAGCGTAAGTTTTTGAAATGTTTTACAATAGAGGAAGTTGAAGAGATCGGGCCGTACGAGTGTAGAACTCAGCATGTAGAAACAGGAAATGCCTAGTTGGTTAAACAGATATACATACGTATATTTGTACTGCGCATATATCATTTCTCTCTGCTACTTATACGTATGTCGTTCAGTCAATGATTCTCTGTGGTTCTTATCGATTGAAAAAAGAAATAACAGAAAATTATCAAATTTGCTTCCTCGAATGTATTGATTTAAGACTTCAGGAAATATGGCAATATCAAGAAATCCTTCGTGATGTTTGGCTGTCCATGAAGCTTTTTTTCTACATGTGCATAAACTTGGCGACCCTCTGCAGTGCTGTTATCACTGAGAGCTAATTCACTACAATTAGGTTGTATGAAATCTGCTGGAGTGATAAAAAGAACAATTGCAATGCCTTTCACAAGAAATATTGAACGACGAGAAAGATGATTGACATAAGCAAAGTGGGGTCTGCCTGACACAGAACGTTCGGGTGTACACGAAAACAATTGGTGGGTAATAGCCAGCGAACGAGTAGGCATTAGGGGTACAGAAGTTACGTGTGCGATCCACTTGAAGTTCCAAGCCTACTCCGAAAGGTCAGTGGCAGAATTTTATCTGGTATGAACTCGCGCCGGAAAGGTTTCAGAACGTCTCTGGCTCGTCTGTTTACACGACACACTCCAGGCACACGATCCTGATATGTAGAAATGGCAGGGTTCACAGGCTAGGGAAGGCTGTAAAGCTGAGAGTCCAGATGCAAGCAGACACGAGCATGGATGCACGGTCGCTCAGACGTATGGGTTGGTTACGAGGCTGTGATGAGGGGGACACTGCTGCGCAGATATCAGAAAAGTTACTAAGTAGTGCTTTGGTCTCTGATCTACCAATGTTTATCAAACATCATGTAATTTAATTAGAAATCCAGGAGTTGTGTTACTGACTCTCAGTCTTTGTGTCTAATTTGTCTTTGTTCTTGAAGCGTCTTTGTGTTTGTACAGTCCTTGTATCTGTAGATTTCTGTCTGGATTACCGTTGTGTTTCGATGTCTTTATACTATGTGCTTATACAAGTCTCCAATGCATATAGTTCGTGTGTTTGTACAATGCTCTTGTCTATACAATTCTTCACTCTATACCGTCCCTCTATTGCCATGCATTTGGTACCATAAGAGAACAACCATTTTCTTTTCAGTGGTCGTCATCGGAATATTTGTAAGTCCAAAGGACCCCTTTCACGAGACGAAAAGATTGTGATCTCTATTCTGTTAGACTGAGTAACCACCTCTAGCATCTTCTGCCTCTCCTATTTACATTCAATATACCAGACTCTAGCCTCGCACACGACCCACTCTTCACACCCAGTGTCCCGTATCTTTTTTTTCATATATTCTCCCCTCGTTTTGCATGACTAACGAACTGGCCCATTACATACTGGGGCATCTCAGACCATCACAGCCAACTGTCTGAACTAAGGGAGGAACCCAGTGACTTAGTTTGAAGCAAGGGTTATTCTCTTCAACTTTTATGCCTGATTTTATTATACCTTCATTTTTCCCACGAGAGTGAGCTACATTTTAAAGAGGAATTACTCCTGCTGTGAGCTACGGGAATATAAGAAAAAAAAATGTAGAGCATGTGTATTGAGCAAAAAAGAAAATGAAATACTTGGTTATTTATTGATATAAGGCTTTCTTACCTTGTTCAGCTGATTCTACTGTCGTTATCAACCTCACCATTGGTGTTATGTGCAATCTTCATGATGTATTGTCTATGAATCAGATACATAATAAAGTGGGACGTACAGGTACTACTTTATAGCTATGTATCTCGAAGTACATGGACGTACAGCCGTCTGGCCCTCACGGGCGGAACCTGAGAGATTACTACGGTATAGTTTTGTCTTTTCTCTGTTGTCTTCTCGTCCTTATTGCCCTCCCTCTCTCCCTCCGCCATGATATCATGTTATCTCTACTTCCTGCCATAATGGCCCTTCGAAGCCTCTCCGGCCGTAAGGCGAATTACTTTGCAAAACTATGACATCTTAATGTTATGTGTGTGTGTGTGTGTGTGTGTGTGTGTGTGTGTGTGTGTGTGTGTGTGTGTGTGTCAGTGTATGTGTGTTGTAGATTCATTATATATAAAAGATAATTCTATATAATTCTATAATACATGCTTTTATAACACGTAGCATAGAAGCCCACAAAGAGGATGTGAGACACCATCATCTCTGACGCAGTCTTGTGGAAAAGACACAAAGAACCTGAACTGGAATGCTGAGAACGCAGTTGAAACCCAAGTTGCCACTGAATGACCATCACTCACTTGCTTCATACACTGGAGTTGTCATGTCTGGTCAGAACTGATAACTGTATGGAAGAACGGGGAGACGGGAAGATAAAGATAGGGTAGAGATTACCATCTAGCATTACCAACTGGTTTGAAAAGAACGTGAATAAAGAAACCCGAAGATGGCTTGATATTTCGATGATGTGTATGTCATTTACATGTGAGGCTGGAGGATCACTGCGGTGGTGGTAATAATGGGAATCATAATGGCAGACGAGGAGGAGGGAAACCCCACTGACATACAGGAGGCAGAGCCTGCAGATGATGGCCCTGCTGGCGGAGGGGGCCGGTGTAATCTAGCCCTATATACGGAAATGAAAAAGACATCTGGAACAATGCAGGGTCCAGGGGGAATGCAGACACTGGAAATGGATTTCCAGGAAGGAAAAAAAAAAATGTCTCGTGAGGAACGCTGAGAGAGAAGGGCTAGGAGGGGAGTGCTTGATAAAGTACAGAGGGACCCCTTGTGGTGGTGGCCAGATGTGTAGATACCTCATGAAATAGGACAGATGGAGAGATTATGTGTGAGTGAGAGGCCGCGCGTTGTGAGGTAAACCTACGGTGAAATGATGAGAAATTGAGGAAATTGATGCGAGGGACGAATTAGGGTAGCTGGTATGTACTGCCTATTTCCTCTGTGGGTACTTGTGTCTGGGGTAGATAAGATGGTGATTTAAGCTGTTAAATTGCTTAACTGAAAATCAGTTACAGATTTGAGTTAAGCAATCTAACAGTTAGGTGTGGAAAAGATGTAACTCCCTGGGTGAAAGTCATCAATTGATGACAACAGCTGTTGGTCTTGCTGACCACGATGCACTCACTGGCTGCAAGGGGTCGAAACCCCAGATGTTCCATTTCTGGTTGCGGCAACTGACCCGCAGTCATCATAGCTGTTCATCCTCCCTGGGTCCTTGGTTATGACATTTAATTGCCCGTAACGTCTCAGCTAACAAAGAAATAATCATGTGTCACCAGTTGATGCTTATAGCAGACGCTCCTACAATTTCCCAGAAGCTCCAGAATGCTCACTCCCAAAGGTTCCCAACGTCTCCCAGACACTTCCAGTCCCTCACTCTCTCTCATACATTCCCAGACGGTCAGACACTCTCCTAGACAATTCTAAACTCTTCCACATGCTCCCACACTCTCACATTTTAATGTGCTTATGCTCTGACTTCCAGGCGCTCTCACATTCTCACTCCATGACCCTACCGTATCTCATGATCCTAAAAGTTCACACGTTCTCACTCCCAGACACTCTCACACTCACTCCTAAATGCATCCAAACTCTCACTCTCAAAAGCTCCCACTCCCTTAATTCCAGGTACCCACAAATTGTCACTCTCCAACGTTACCAGGCTTTTTAGAAGACTCCCAAACTCTCATTCCCTATACACTCATCTCCTCGCTCCCTCACGCTTCCACACTCTTCCAAACATTCTCATACTCTCCCAGACGTTCCCACATTCTCTCACAAACACTCCAACATCCTCCCAGATGTTCTCAAACTCTCGCAGATGGTCTCACACTCTCAAAGGCCCAGATGGTCCCACGTTCTTTCTCCCAGACGTTCCCCCTTCTTCACTGCTAGAAGTTCCTATTATCTCTGGTGCTCTCATGTCCCATACTCTTGCACCTACAGTTTCACTCCCAGAACCTTCCACAATATCATTGTTAGCGGCGGCCCCACACTCCCGCACTCAAAAGCTCCCACACTTCCACACTCACATAAGCTCCCACAAACACTCCCAAACACTCTCATTCACAGACCCTGTCACACTCTCACTCTCAGACGCTCACTTTCCCTCCCTCTCTTCCAGGCTCTAACACCCTTTTCCAGACACACCCCAGAAACTTCGACGCTCAACACCTCTAAGCTGGTTTCAACACCATCAACATTCCACACACGTGGAAAGGATCACAATTTTGCGCGTGATCAAGATATTCCCATGAGTCCACGGGGAAAATGAAGCACGAAAAGTTATATTTCTCTCTTGTGTCTCCCCTGATGATGTGATTATTACACGAAAGTGCGCTTGGGAACTTTTCGTGTTTCATTTTCCCCGTGGACTCATAGGAATATATATATATATATATATATATATATATATATATATATATATATATATATATATATATATATATATATATATATATATATATATATGTATATATATATATATATATATATATATATATATATATATATATATATATATATATATATATATATATATATATATATTTTTTTTTTTTTTTTTTTGCTTTGTCGCTGTCTCCCGCGTTTGCGAGGTAGCGCAAGGAAACAGACGAAAGAAATGGCCCAACCCACCCCCATACACATGTATATACATACGTCCACACACGCAAATATACATACCTACACAGCTTTCCATGGTTTACCCCAGACGCTTCACATGCCCTGATTCAATCCACTGACAGCACGTCAACCCCGGTATACCACATCGATCCAATTCACTCTATTCCTTGCCCTCCTTTCACCATCCTGCATGTTCAGGCCCCGATAACACAAAATTTTTTCACTCCATCTTTCCACCTCCAATTTGGTCTCCCACTTCTCCTCGTTCCCTCCACCTCCGACACATATATCCTCTTGGTCAATCTTTCCTCACTCATTCTCTCCATGTGCCCAAGCCATTTCAAAACACCCTCTTCTGCTCTCTCAACCACGCTCTTTTTATTTCCACACATCTCTCTTACCCTTACATTACTTACCCGATCAAACCACCTCACACCACACATTGTCCTCAAACATCTCATTTCCAGCACATCCATCCTCCTGCGCACAACTCTATCCATAGCCCACGCCTCGCAACCATACAACATTGTTGGAACCACTATTCCTTCAAACATACCCATTTTTGCTTTCCGAGATAATGTTCTCGACTTCCACACATTCTTCAAGGCTCCCAGAATTTTCGCCCCCTCCCCCACCCTATGATCCACTTCCGCTTCCATGGTTCCATCCGCTGCCAGATCCACTCCCAGATATCTAAAACACTTTACTTCCTCCAGTTTTTCTCCATTCAAACTTACCTCCCAATTGACTTGACCCTCAACCCTACTGTACCTAATAACCTTGCTCTTATTCACATTTACTCTTAACTTTCTTCTTTCACACACTTTACCAAACTCAGTCACCAGCTTCTGCAGTTTCTCACATGAATCAGCCACCAGCGCTGTATCCCTGGGGATAGGGTAGAAAGAATACTTCCCACGTATTCCCTGCGTGTCGTAGAAGGCAACTAAAAGATGAGGGTGCAGGGAGCTGGAAATCCTCCCTTCCAGCTTTTACTTTTCCATTAGAGGGAACAGAGAAGGGGGCCAAGTGAGGATTTTCTCTCTAAGGCTCAGTCATCTGTTGTTAACGCTACCTCGCTGATGCGGGAAATGGTGAATGTATGAAATATATATTTCTGTTATCATTATTATACTTTGTCGTTGTCTCCCGCGTTAGCGAGGTAGCGTAAGGAAACATTCGAAAGAATGGCCCAACCCACCCATATACACATGCATATACATAAACGCCCACACACACACGCATATAAATACTTATACATTTCAACGTATACATACATATACATACAGAGACTTATACATATATACACATGCATATATTCATACATGCTGCCTTCATCCATTTTCGCCGCCACCCCGCCACACATGAAATGACACCCCCCTCCCCCCGCGTGCGCGCAAGGTATCGCCAAGAGAGGGTAACAAAGGCCACACCCGTCCACACTCAGACTTTAGCTGTCATGTGTAATGCACCGAAACCACAGCTCCCTTTCCACATCCAGGCCCCACAGAGCTTTCCGTGGTTTACCCCAGATGCTTCACATGCCCTGGATTAATCCATTGACAACACGTCGACCCGGTATACCACATCGTTCCAATTCACACTATTCCTTGCACGCCTTTCACATGTATGTTCAGGCCCCGATCGCCCAAAATCGTTTTCACTCCATCTTTCTACCAACAATTTGGTCTCCCACTTCTCCTCGTTCCCTCCACCTCTGACACATATATCCTCTTTGTCAATCTTTCCTCACGCATACTCTCCATGTGACCAAACCATTTCATTACACCCTCTTCTGCTCTCTCAACCACAGAGGGTATTCGAGTACATAGTATTCGAATAGTCATTTCCCTATTTAGGGGCGATCATAGCCTAGTGGCAGCGCTCCCGTCTGTCACGCAAGGGTCCCGGATTCGATCCTGGCTGTTTGATGTTTGTATGATATATATATATATATATATATTTCTTTCTTTTCTTTCAAACTTTTCGCCATTTCCCGCGTTAGCGAGGTAGCGTTAAGAACAGAGGGCTGGGCCTTGGAGGGAATATCCTCACCTGGCCCCCTTCTCTGTTCCTTGTTTTGGAAAATTAAAAAAAGAAAAAAAAAAAATGAGAGGGGAAGATTTCCCTGGGGATAGGAGACAAAGAATACTTCCCACGTATTCCCTGCGTGTCGTAAAAGGCGACTAAAAGGGGAGGGAGCGGGGGGCTGGAAATCCTCCCCTCTCGTTTTTTTTTTTTTTTTCCAAAAGAAGGAACAGAGAATTGGGCCAGGTGAGGGTATTCCCTCAAAGGCCCAGTCCTCTGTTCTTAACGCTACCTCGCTAATGCGGGAAATGGCGAACAGTTTGAAAGAAAGAAAAGAAAAAAAAAAAAAAAATATATATATATATATATATATATATATATATATATATATATATATATATATATATATATATTCCGTGATGATAATATTCAACATGTAATTTTTCTATACATGTGGCTCAACATGTTTCGTGGATACAATCCACCTCATCAGGTGCCAGTTCTTAACAAAGTTATTTAAATCCCAATATCAAACTTGAGTCCCGCTGTCCAGCACAAATCTGTACAGACTAACCACTGTCCGCTTTGTCTGGCAGTAACTGTTGTTAGGGAGAGTGATGAAGGGGTGGTCATGTGGCGGGGGTTGACCTGGGTAGCTGGGTGTGTCTTGAACAACTTTTTCTTAATGTTTTCGTGTTTTGTCAGTTCTCTCATAATGATCTCGTTCATGCTAGGATGGATTCTAAAATTACTTGGGAGCAATTAAGACATTCAATGACGACGCGTGTGGCGCAATCAGCAGAGAGGCATAGAATAACGGGATTTTCAAGATCTACGGGGTGACCATTTTCATGGCCATGTTTAGTGATCGCTTTTCAATGGTTATCCCTGCGTACTGCATGACGTTGCCAATAACACCTCTCTGTTACAGTTTTTCTGGTCTGGTCTATATGAATATCTTTACTTGCCTTGCATTTGAGGTCGTAATCACTCCCAATTGTTGCATGATTTGGCCTACTATTTACTAAGGTTTTACTGATGTTATTATTGTACAGAAGAGCCATATTACATGCACTGTTTTTTAAAATATTTTTCAGATTAGCTAAGTTGGGAGAAAAGGGCAACACTAAACATTTAGACGTATCCTTATTTTGTCACATTTTTGTTACAAGTAGCATAAACCTTCTTTCTAGCTTTCCAGTAAGCTTTGTACACAAAGCAATTAGGATAATATAACTGCCTAAAGATACGCCTTATATGACTACATTCGTCTACTAGGCCTATGGGATCACATATCCGTGGTGCTCTTAAAAACATGGACATAACTACTGACATTTTTATAGAAGAATCATGTACTGAGAAATAATGAATATAGCTCTCATGATAAATTAATCGTTGTTTCAGGGAAAGATTACACTGACAATACCCACACCTGGCTGGGCTATACCCTTGTCCGGATTCTTTTCATTTCACAAGAGAAAAAGACAAATAAGCCTCATCCATCGCCCTAGAACCAATCTGCCACTAACAACATTGAATTATCCATTCAATCAGTTAATGGTGAGGGGAAATGCAATGGTGAAGGGACACATTTCCCCTCATGTCCCCCACTAACATTATTTACGTCTCTTTAGCCACAATGACAATTTGCTGATTTATCTCTTAGAATTACCTATACACCTTTCTACTTTTACCCCAACAATCTTGAGTTGTCTGATATCCTCCACGATTCACAAAGAGCCTCGACATGGATCTGCTGACTTCCCTTGTGTAACGCTTGTTTTGTTGAATACAGAAAAAAAAATACGGATCAAATACTGTGCCAGGAGCCATTTATAATGATGCTAAGACTTTCGATGTCTTCTTCCTCTTGACAAACACTCATCCCTCTCCACGACATCATTACTCATGTCAAAAGTACTCTTGTTGTACTCTCGTGTGCTCTCGCCAACAGGACTTTTATTGTACTCTGGTCAAAAGTACTCTCGTTGTACTCTAGTGTACTCTCGTCAACAGCACTCTTACTGTAATTCTGTCGGAAGGAGTCTCACCGTACTCTTAACACATCATTGTCCGTGGCTATAGCACCCTCGGTCCATCTTTTCTTTCACTTGACTATACCACTCTACGAAATTATCACACGTCATTAGCCTAGCCATGTCTGACCATGTTTATGACAGTCATGACCTTCCTCTGGGATCTTCCTATCTCTAATGCAACTCACTCACTCAGTTTTTTTTCTCGTCTGGCCACTTCTGTCTATCAGCTTATCACTATTGACCACTCGAACTTATCATGATCATTATTTGACCAATTAGTTTCATCTAGCGCTAAGGGAAGACAAATGAATCTACACAGCAACACAATACTTAGTCTTTTCGAGGCTTTTTGTAATACTAGAAGAAGACAGAAACAGAGGACAAATACCTGTCACAACGGAGGCGCAAATTAAGACAGTCGTGGACTTGAAGAGAAGTATTCGTCAAGTCTTCTTTGAAACGTATCTGTGGTGCTGCTTTTAATTAATCGTACTAATAAATAATTCCATGTATCAACAATCCGGTTGCTCAAAAAGTACTTTGCCTCATTCGAAGTACAACGTTCTACCCACAAAATTTTGCTGAGTGAAATCCAACCGACTTAACCTTGGGAAGCTGTTAGGATCAAGGTTATTAAAGCCACTTATGATTCTTCATTTTTCAAAAATATATCTACGTCCTCATTCTAACAGCGGAGATTCTCAAGTACATTGGGTCCAGCGTGTTATACTCTCTTTATCATCTTTGTAAAGTTTCTCAAGGAGGTTGAGCTCACTAGTGTACTGTCCTCGTCCTATATACTTTCTCAAGTAGGGCAACCAAAACTGACACAAGGTGGGGACGAACGGACTAGTCAACTGTGAGGAGTATGAATCATTTTTTTCCTGTTTTCTTTCTTTGATTTGAAATGAGTTCCCTCCGTATGAAGCGTCTAATTTTGTTCACACTACTCAGCACTCCTTACTTGGTTTCATATCACTGCCGATTATTACACTGAAGTCTTTATCATCATTTGCGTTATATTTCTTAGAGAAATTCATGTCATAACTTTTAGTCTCGCTTTTACTGCCAGTGTGTATGAACTTTACGTCAATCGATATTAGAGGTTCATTTGCCACCTATGGGCTCTTTACCTTACTTCGTCTACGTCAGTTTGCATCTGTAGACGTACAAGTTTTGCTCTAGCTTCACTTCTTAGTCTACTGTCGTCTGCGAATTTTTATATACTTCATCATAGCACAGAATTATTCAATTTTTGTAACTGATCACCGTTTCCCTTGATAATGATACATGTATCAGAAACAGCATTGGTCCCAAGTAAGACCCCAGTCGCACGCCACTTCTTACTTCTAAGCTTTCTGAGACTTGGCCGTTGATCACTCGCTCGTTGTTTACGGCCAGTCAGCCAGTTTTCTGATTAGGAAAAGACAAGACCACTTACAGCATGAGAATCTAGGCATATCATATCACAGCTTTTGCTTTGATCATACTGATGATGAAAGTCTGTTTCTCAGTACTCCTCAACGTATCTAGAAAAGATCCTACCTCTTTCGGAGCATCTTACCTGCGTCTTTATTGTTCACTGATTCCTATGAAAGATCACTCTTCTATTTCAGACCTGCTTCTGTTTAGTCACTCTCGTCGTTATGTACAGCACTTGCCTGCCATCTAAGCAGCAAGATATTCCTTCATTACGAACTCTATCCTTTGATCCCACGTACCCTCGTATGAAGTAAACTGTTTCCCCATAGCTCTAATCTCGTTTTCTTACCACAAGTTCATCTTGAAAAGACAAGTGCACATCCTTACCAACTGTACATGACGGAGCTTTATCTACCGTAGTACACAGGACAAACTCAGCTTGTGTACTTGCCTTGGGACTAGATACATTAAATCGTTTGTTGCTACCGTCATGGCTATGGTTACTTATTTCCCCCTGAAAGTTACAAAATAGAATATGTTTTCAATGGAATTGTGTATATCAAGAGCTTGATGCAACACATATTATCCTCCATGCCTCATTTACTATCTTCATACTTCTTATATCTCCGTGCCACAGTTATCATTTTCATACTTCGGCTATCATCTCCACTCCTCACTTAATATCTTCATGCTTCAGCCATTGTCTCCATGTCTCAGTTAGCATCTTCGTGCTTCAGCTAACATATTCATGCTTCAGCGGTTATCTTCATGCCTCAGTTATCATCACCACGTCTAAGCAACTACCTCCAGGCTAAAGCTATTATTGTCTCTCTACTGCAGCTAATATCGAAGTCATAGAACACGTCGGTGTGTTGTGCAGAGGCTCCGCAGCAAGCAGCAGTCAGAAGTGCAGTAGGGTACACAGGCTCATCCTCACCGCTATCAAAAGAAAAAAAATCATCATCTTGATCCACCGAGTTCTCCCATCAGCGTTCATTCCGGCCAGCTTCCACGAGAAAGAAAAATCCCAACTCCCTAACGCACAACACGGTCCGGTCTCAGAAAAAAAAAAAATTTTGCAAGTTTTCATTACCATTAAATACATTTTCCAGGGAGAGGACCAATTAGAGGAACTTTTGGAAGAATCCAGGAAGCAAGCTAAGTTTAAACGGTCCAGTAATTACTCGACTTGCTGAACACATTGGTTCTCTTGGACTCTAATACTGTGAACGCTCTCGATGCCCCATGTTCAGTGTATCTTGCTTTAACTCTCTCCTTCTCTGGTGTTGTGAGAGCCGTTTTTTGTAAGGTAATGGACCCCCGGTAAAGGGTGGTGGCTATGGGGCGTGGGCATTGGTCTGTGGTGATAGCCTTGGAGTGTGAATCGTGGTATGTGATGCTTGTTATAAGATGTGGACCCTTCTATGTGGTATGAGGTATGGAACCTGGTTCTTAGTGCTCGTTATCAGGTGTGGAGCCTGGTACTTAGTACCAGGTATGAGGTGTGGAGCCTGGTACTTAGTACCAGGTATGAGGTGTGGAGCCTGGTACTTAGTGCCAGGTATGAGGTGTGGAGCCTGGTACTTAGTGCCAGGTATGAGGTGTGGAGCCTGGTACTTAGTGCCAGTTATGAGGTGTGGAGCCTGGTACTTAGTGCCAGGTATGAGGTGTGGAGCCTGGTACTTAGTGCCAGGTATGAGGTGTGGAGCCTGGTACTTAGTGCCAGGTATGAGGTGTGGAACCTGGTACTTAGTGCCAGTTATGAGGTGTGGAACCTGGTGAGGAGTGCTGAGTATGAAGTGTGGGCCATCATGTGGTATGCTAATTATGAGGTTTCGACCCTAGCGTATGGTACCAGCTATGAGGTGTTGCCCCTGGTGTGTGGCGCTAGATACGAGGTGGTATGTGCTTCCGGCGAACCTTGAGTTATTTTTCTATTTTTAAGTAGGAGGCTTCAGTCACAGACAAAAGTTCATCTCAATGACGAATCTCAAGTGATTCTTTTTCATGTTGAAGGCTTCGGTCACAGATTAAAGCCCACATCAAGGATGTATCTTAATCGAAATATAGAAATGATTATGAAACGGAAAGAGAAAAGACAATGGAAAGTATTTACGAATTTTTGAGAAAGTGAAAAACCTGTCTTTTAAAAATGTACCAGGCTATAGTTATTAGGAACAACATGAGAAGTTAGAGAGTTCCAAAGTTTCGACGCGTTAATGAGAGGAAGGAAGGAAGGAAAAGAGGAAAGAAGAATTGTAAGAATTTCGTGATAAGTGGAAAACCTACGTTTTAAAAACGGCCAGTCGTAGTTGTTTGAAAAGATATAAGGAGGCGGGAGTTCCAAAGCTCCTAAGTGCAGAGAAAGTAACAGATATCAAAACGGCCCACTCTTGAGTTGCCAAGGCCTCACAGTAATCATGTGACGCAGTAACTTGCAGAGCAATACGTTGTCTAGCCAGCGGCTTAGTGACCTAGCATAATGGCGAAGGGTAAGTAGGTCAAGTTAAGAGATCGTAAGAGAGTTGGTAAGTCGAACTGAATTAGACACAACTCTGTCTAGCAAGACTGTAAATCAACAACCTCCCAGATGTGGGAGCAGTACTCCATTCAAGGACGGATCAGTCCTTTGTGTAAACGGAGCAGCTTTTCAGACGAGAAGACTTTAGGGACTTTAAGCAGGACTCCCATGTTCTTCGGGGCACACTTACCTACTTGTACAACGAGAAGTTTCCAAGGCTACAGTGATTCTGTGTATGTTCATTGTGTTAAGGTTTAATTTAAAGTCCCTTAGGCGGCGCCAAAGGCGGTTAGAGTAGCGTGGCGACATCCAGAAGGAAAATGCCAAATTGAAGATTTACTTTAAAGCCCCTTCGGCGGCATCAAAGGCCATAAGAGTTACAGACCCATTTGGTTAGATATAAGGGATATTTGATAGTGTCTGGTGGTGAGTTATGAGGTGTGAGCCTGGACTGTCTGGACCTTAACTTAAGGTGTGGACCTGAGTTGTGTGGTACTGGTGATGAGGTAAGGACTTAGAGTGTTTGGTATTCAGTATAAGATGTGGATTTGAGGTAACTGGTGTTCAGTATATGTGGATCTCGGTGCCTTAGTGTTCAGGATGAGGTATGGACCTGGAAAGTTGGCTCTCAGTATGAAGTGACGATAATAGCTATCTGGTTCTGAGTATGAGGTGTGAATCTGGATTATCTGGCATTCAGTATGAGGCGTGAACCTGGGGTGAATGGTATTCAGCATGAGGTGTGGATCACAGCTGCCTAGTTCTGAGTAAAAGGCGTGTCCCTGCGGTTGTCTGGTGGTGAGTGTGAGTTGCCTGTGTAAGTGAGTGAGGATAGGCAAAAGGTTTGGGACACTGTGATGTGTCGTGTCGGGAATGAGATGTTTTATGCATCTCTCTCTCTCTCTCTCTCTCTCTCTCTCTCTCTCTCTCTCTCTCTCTCTCTCTCTCTCTCTCTCTCTCTCTCTCTCTCTCTCTCTCTCTCTCTCTCTCTCTCTCTCTCTCTCTCTCTCTCTCTCTCTCTCTTTCTCTCTCTCTCAATGTACACGATAGCCTGATGACAGTATTTTCCTCGAGGTGGGTTACATCTGGATCAATTATGCCACACCGCCTAGGGAGGCCAGCATCCGTTTTAGAAGTCTCCCACCCTTGTCATGACAGGATTATTGAGACTGCCGTGTCAGAGGAGTGAACTGAGGCAGCCACTGCACCACTCTACATGAATATTGGTGCTGGGTATTGAAAGAAAAGCAACAGGGGGAATCGTTTTATCATGCATGAGAAGCTGGAATTATACTACATGCAAGAGGATTTGCAAGGCAAAGGAGACAGAGTGCATGAAGAGAGATACACACGCAACTGAAAAAAAATGTTAAGGGACACAAGCGTGTGGATTAGATAAGAATAACAAATGTGCAAAAATAACGGGAAAGTAAAGGAGATTATGTATAACATTCACAGACTTAGAAAGTGTAAAGTAGAGCAATTACTGAGAGAAGGTGGCATACATGAGCAGACGACTGACCCAGTGGTTGAAATTAGCATCGTATCTTTTTTTTTAATGTTAGCTGATACGGCATGGGCAACTGAGTCCCTAATTAAAGTTATTCCAAATGGCGTCCTAGCTACGTCTTTCGTTGTATATCAACTGACTGTTATATTTCTTTCTTGTATTTCCCCTAATGGTGTGATTATTACACGAAAGTGCACTTGGGAACTTATCGTGTTTCATTTCCCCGCGGACTCATAGGAATATGCTTGATCATGCGCTCAAGTGAGATCCTTTCCAATATATATATATATATATATATATATATATATATATATATATATATATATAAATATATATATATATATATATATATATATATATATATATATATATATATATATATATATATATATATATATATACCCTAGCCTGAGCCAGGTACCCATTTTATCAACCAACCTCGAGAGGTTTGATGAACAGCCGGGTTGACTGTGGACCGATTGACACAACCAGGTATCGAACCAATTCGATGGACCCTGGGCGTCCTGAGATTGCGTCACGGTCAGGAACGCTAACCACTACACCACTGCTCGTATAAGGTTTACGATCACACCGCTGCCGTCAGTATAATGCTGACGATGACAACACTGCAGTGAGTATAAGGCTGATATCACAGCATTATAGTCAGTATAAGGTTCTCGATCACAACGTTACAGTCAGTATAACGCTGACGATGACAACACCATGTTCAGGATAATGCTGCCCATCACAGTAATACAGTCAGTATAAGGTGGACGATCAAAGCTTTATGGCCAGTATACGGCTCCCGATCACACCAATACAGTCTGTATATGGCTGCTGAGAACAGTCATACAGTCACTATAAGGCTGCTTATCACAGCACTACAGTCGGTATAAGGTTTCCGATCACAGGACTACACTCAGTATAAGGCTGTCGATCAAAGCACAAGCACTACAGTCGGTATAAGGCTGTCGATCACAGCACTACAGTCGGTATAAGGTTGTCGATCACAGCATTACAATCGATATAAGGTTGTCGATCACAGCACTACAGTCGGTGTAAGGCTGCCGATCACAGCACTACAGTCGGTATAAGGCTGTCGATCACAGCACTACAGTCGGTATAAGGCTGTCGATCACAGCACTACAGTCGGTATGAGGCTGTCGATCACAGCACTACAGTCGGTATAAGGCTGTCGATCACAGCACTACAGTCGGTATAAGGCTGTCGATCACAGCACTACAGTCGGTATAAGGCTGTCGATCACAGCACTACAGTCGGTATAAGGCTACCGATCACAGCACTACAGTCGGTATAAGGCTGTCGATCACAGCACTACAATCGGTATAAGGCTGTCGATCACAGCACTACAGTCGGTATGAGGCTGTCGATCACAGCACTACAGTCGGTATAAGGCTGTCGATCACAGCACTACAGTCGGTATAAGGCTGTCGATCACAGCACTACAGTCGGTATAAGGCTGTCGATCACAGCACTACAGTCGGTATAAGGCTACCGATCACAGCACTACAGTCGGTATAAGGCTGTCGATCACAGCACTACAGTCGGTATATGGCTGTCGATCACAGCACTACAGTCGGTATGAGGCTGTCGATCACAACACTACAGTCGGTATAAGGCTGTCGATCACAGCACTACAGTCGGTATGAGGCTGTCGATCACAGCACTACAGTCGGTATAAGGCTACCGATCACAGCAAAAGAAGCAAGTGCCATCAGTCTTCGTTGTGGCATACCTCGGTGATGTATGATGCCTGGGAGACTTAGAGATGGTCGATAATTCACTTTGTGTGTGGAAAGTTCGGCAGTGGTACGATCTCTCTCTCTCTCTCTCTCTCTCTCTCTCTCTCTCTCTCTCTCTCTCTCTCTCTCTCTCTCTCTCTCTCTCTCTCTCTTGATTATTGTGTGTGTGTGTGTGTGTGTGTGTGTGTGTGTGTGTGTGTGTGTGTGTTGGTCGGTATGTGTATGTGCGCGTTTAATCATCGATTCCTAACAACCTATATGTATATCTTTGTTTCCGTGGTTCGGGATGGAGTTCTTCACTGGTTGGGCCCCATCTTTTGAACAGTCTTTTGATTTTGATACACTTTTGATGCACTTTGTTCGTATTTTGACAACAGATTCATATTCAGCATACATAAAAGAATCTATGCTGAACATTTGAAGAAAATCTATTCAAAAAATCAAGAAAAATCCAAGGCTATAGCCTTGCATTTTTTTTGCTCAGATTTTCATCTTCCTTAGATTTTAATGATAATTTGTGTATAGATGTTATTTTATATGGGATTTAAGTATTTTGTGTCAAAAGACTATAATTGACGATATTAACCGTTTAATTATGATTAGCACCTGGACTAATTATGATGAAATTTGAATATTAATTACTCGACTAATTATACCAATTTTTAGATTTTGACAACAGATTCGTATTTAGCATATATAAAAGTATCTATGCTGAAAATTTGAAGAAAATCTATTTTATCCAAAAATCAAGAAAAATCCTAGGCTATAGCCTTGCATTTTTTTTTTTTTTTTTTCAGATTTTGAACTTCCTCAGATTTTAATGTAAATTTGTGTATATATGTTATTTTATATGGTATTTAAGTATTTCGTGTCAAAAGAGTGTAATTCATAATATTACCCGTTTAATTAGCACCTGGACTAATTATGATGAAATTTAAACACTAATTACTCGAGTAATTATACAAATTTTTAGATTTTGACCACGGATTCGTATTTAGTATACATAAAAGTATCTTTGCTGAAATTTTGAAGAAAATCTATTTTTTCCAAAAAATCAAGAAAAATCCAAAGCTATATTATATATACGCTTGCATTTTTTTTTGCTCAGGTTTTTAACTTCCTCAGATTTTAATGAAAATTTGTGTATAGATGTTATTTTATATGATATTTAGGTATTTGGTGTCAAAAGACTGTATTTCATAATATTAACCGTTTAATTAGCACCTGGACTAATTATGATGAAATTTAAGTATTAATCACGACTAATTATACGAATTTTTAGATTTTGACAATAGATTCATATTCAGCATACATAAAAGAATCTATGCTGAACATTTGAAGAAAATCTATTCAAAAAATCAAGAAAAATCCAAGGCTATAGCCTTGCATTTTTTTTTTTTTGCTCAGATTTTCAACTTCCTTAGATTTTAATGAAAATTTGTGTTTAGATGTTATTTTATATGGGATTTAAGTATTTTGAGTCAAAAGACTGTAATTGACGATATTAAGCGTTTAATTATAATTAGCACCTGGACTAATTAAGATGAAATTTGAATATTAATTACTCGACTAATTATGGAATTTTTAGATTTTGACAACAGATTCGTATTCAGCATATATAAAATTATCTATGCTGAAAATTTGAAGATAATCTATTTTCTCAAAAAAATCAAGAAAAATCCAAGGCTATAGCCTAGCATTTTTTTTGCTCAGATTTTTAACTTCCTCAGATTTTAATGAAAATTTGTGTATAGATGTTATTTAATATTTTATTTAGGTATTTGGTGTCAAAAGAGTGTATTTCATAATATTAACCGTTTAATTAGCACCTGGACTAATGATGAAATTTAAATATTAATTACTCGAAAAATTATACGAATTTTTAGATTTTGACAATAGATTCATATTCAGCATACATAAAAGAATCTATGCTGAATATTTGAAGAAAATCTATTCAAAAAATCAAGAAAAATCCTAGGCTATAGCCTTGCATTTTTTTTTTTCTGCTCAGATTTTCAACTTCCTCAGATTTTAATGAAAATTTGTGTATAGATGTTATTTTATATGGGATTTAAGTATTTTGAGTCAAAAGACTGTAATTGACGATATTAACCGTTTAATTAGCACCTGGACTAATTATGATGAAATTTGAATATTAATTACTCGACTAATTATACCAATTTTTAGATTTTGACAACAGAATCTTATTCAGCATATATAAAAGTATCTATGCTGAAAATTTGAAGATAATCTATTTTTTCAAAAAAATCAAGAAAATCCAGGCTATAGCCTTGCATTTTTTTTGCTCAGATTTTTAACTTCCTCAGATTTTAATGAAAATTTGTGTATAGATGTTATTTTATATTGTATTTAGGTATTTGGTGTCAAAAGACTGTATTTCATAATATTAACCGTTTAATTAGCACCTGGACTAATGATGAAATTTAAATATTAATTACTCGACTAATTATACGAATTTTTAGATTTTGACAATAGATTCATATTCAGCATACATAAATAATCTATGCTGAATATTTGAAGAAAGTCTATTCAAAAAATCAAGAAAAATCCAAGGCTATATCCTTGCATTTTTTTTTTTTTTTTGCTCAGATTTTCAACTTACTCAGATTTTAATGAAAATTTGTGTATAGATGTTTTTCTATATGGGATTTAAGTATTTTGAGTCAAAAGACTGTAATTGACGATATTAACCGTTTAATTAGCACCTGGACTAATTATGATGAAATATTGAATATTAATTACTCGACTAATTATACCAATTTTTAGAATTTGACAACAGATTCGTATTCAGCATATATAAAAGAATCTATGTTGAACATTTGAAGAAAATCTATTGAAAAATCAAGAAAATCCAAGGCTATAGCCTTGCATTTTTTTTTTTTTTTGCTCAGGTTTTCAACTTCCTTAGATTTTAATGAAAATTTGTGTATAGATGTTATTTTATATGGTATTTAAGTATTTTAAGTCAAAAGACTGTAATTGACGATATTAACCGTTTAATTATAATTAGCACCTGGACTAAATAAGATGAAATTTGAATATTAATTACTCGACTAATTATACCAATTTTTAGATTTTGACAACAGATTCGTATTCAGCATATATGAAATTATCTATGTTGAAAATTAAGAGATAATTTTTTTTTCAAAAAAATTAAGAAAAATCCAAGGCTATAGCCTTGAATTTTTTTTTTTGCTCAGATTTTCAACTTCCTTAGATTTTAAGGAAAATTTGTGTATAGATGTTATTTTATATGGGATTTAAGTATTTTGAGTCAAAAGACTATAATTGACGATATTAACCGTTTAATTATGATGAGCATCTGGACTAATTATGATGAAATTTGAATATTAATTACTCGACTAATTATACCAATTTTTAGATTTTGACAACAGATTCCTATTCAGCATATATAAAAGTATCTATGCTGAAAATTTGAAGAAAATCTAATTTTTCCAAAAAATCAAGAAAAATCCAAGGCTATAGCCTTGCATTTTTTTTGCTCAGATTTTCAAATTCCTCAGATTTTAATGTAAATTTGTGTATAGATGTTATTTTATATGGTATTTAAGTATTTCGTGTCAAAAGACTGTAATTCATAATATTAACCGTTTAATTAGCACCTGACTAATGATGAAATTTAAATATTAATTACTCGACTATTTATACGAATTTTTATATTTTGAGAACAGATTCATATTCAGCATACATAAAAGAATCTATGCTGAACATTTGAAGTAAATCTATTCAAAAAATCAAGAAAAATCCAAGGCTATAGCATTGCATTTTTTTTTTTTTGCTCAGATTTTCAACTTCCTTAGATTTTAATGAAAATTTGTGTATAGATGTTATTTTATATGGGATTTAAGTATTTTGAGTCAAAAGACTGTAATTGACGATATTAACCGTTTAATTATAATTAGCACCTGGACTAATTAAGATGAAATTTGAATATTAATTACTCGACTAATTATACCAATTTTTAGATTTTGACAACAGATTCGTATTCAGCATATATAAAATTATCTATGCTGAAAATTTGAAGATAATCTATTTTTTCAAAAAAATCAAGAAAAATCCAAGGCTATAGCCTTGCATTTTTTTTTGCTCAGATTTTTAACTTCCTCAGATTTTAATGAAAATTTGTGTATAGATGTTATTTTATATTGTATTTAGGTATTTGGTGTCAAAAGACTGTATTTCATAATATTAACCGTTTAATTAGCACCTGGACTAATGACGAAATATAAATATTAATTACTCGACTAATTATACGAATTTTTAGATTTTGAGAACAGATTCATATTCAGCATACATAACAGAATCTATGTTGAACATTTGAAGAAAATCTATTGAAAAATCAAGAAAATCCAAGGCTCTAGCCTTGCATTTTTTTTTTCTTTTTGCTCAGGTTTTCAACTTCCTTAGATTTTAATGAAAATTTGTGTATAGATGTTATTTTATATGGTATTTAAGTATTTTGAGTCAAAAGACTGTAATTGACGATATTAACCGTTTAATTATAATTAGCACCTGGACTAATTAAGATGAAATTTGAATATTAATTACTCGACTAATTATACCAATTTTTAGATTTTGACAACAGATTCGTATTCAGCATATATGAAATTATCTATGTTGAAAATTAAGAGATAATCTTTTTTTTCAAAAAAATTAAGAAAAATCCAAGGCTATAGCCTTGAATTTTTTTTTTGCTCAGATTTTCAACTTCCTTAGATTTTAAGGAAAATTTGTGTATAGATGTTATTTTATATGGGATTTAAGTATTTTGAGTCAAAAGACTATAATTGACGATATTAACCGTTTAATTATGATGAGCATCTGGACTAATTATGATGAAATTTGAATATTAATTACTCGACTAATTATACCAATTTTTAGATTTTGACAACAGATTCCTATTCAGCATATATAAAAGTATCTATGCTGAAAATTTGAAGAAAATCTAATTTTTCCAAAAAATCAAGAAAAATCCAAGGCATTTTTTTTGCTCAGATTTTCAAATTCCTCAGATTTTAATGTAAATTTGTGTATAGATGTTATTTTATATGGTATTTAAGTATTTCGTGTCAAAAGACTGTAATTCATAATATTAACCGTTTAATTAGCACCTGACTAATGATGAAATTTAAATATTAATTACTCGACTATTTATACGAATTTTTATATTTTGAGAACAGATTCATATTCAGCATACATAAAAGAATCTATGCTGAACATTTGAAGTAAATCTATTCAAAAAATCAAGAAAAATCCAAGGCTATAGCATTGCATTTTTTTTTTTTTTGCTCAGATTTTCAACTTCCTTCGATTTTAATGAAAATTTGTGTTTAGATGTTATTTTATATGGGATTTAAGTATTTTGAGTCAAAAGACTGTAATTGACGATATTAACCGTTTAATTATAATTAGCACCTGGACTAATTAAGATGAAATTTGAATATTAATTACTCGACTAATTATGCCAATTTTTAGATTTTGACAACAGATTCGTATTCAGCATATATAAAATTATCTATGCTGAAAATTTGAAGATAATCTATTTTTTCAAAAAAATCATGAAAAACCCGAGGCTATAGCCTTGCATTTTTTTTTGCTCAGATTTCTAACTTCCTTAGATTTTAATGAAAATTTGTGTATAGATGTTATTTTATATTGTATTTAGGTATTTGGTGTCAAAAGACTGTATTTCATAATATTAACCGTTTAATTAGCACCTGGACTAATGACGAAATATAAATATTAATTACTCGACTAATTATACGAATTTTTAGATTTTGAGAACAGATTCATATTCAGCATACATAAAAGTATCTATGCTGAAAATTTGAAGAAAATCTATTTTTCCAAAAAATCAAGAAAAATCCAAGGCTATAGCCTTGCATTTTTTTTGCTCAGATTTTCAACTTCCTCAGATTTTAATGTAAATTTGTGTATAGATGTTATTTTATATGGTATTTAAGTATTTCGTGTCAAAAGACTGTAATTCATAATATTAACCGTTTAATTAGCACCTGACTAATGATGAAATTTAAATATTAATTACTCGACTAATTATACGAATTTTTAGATTTTGAGAACAGATTCATATTCAGCATACATAAAAGAATCTATGCTGAACATTTGAAGAAAATCTATTCAAAAAATCAAGAAAAATCCAAGGCTATAGCCTTGCATTTTTTTTTTTTTGCTCAGATTTTCAACTTCCTTAGATTTTAATGAAAATTTGTGTTTAGATGTTATTTTATATGGGATTTAAGTATTTTGAGTCAAAAGACTGTAATTGACGATATTAACCGTTTAATTATAATGAGCACCTGGACTAATTAAGATGAAATTTGAATATTAATTACTCGACTAATTATACCAATTTTTAGATTTTGACAACAGATTCGTATTCAGCATATATGAAATTATCTATGTTGAAAATTAAGAGATAATTTTTTTTCAAAAAAATTAAGAAAAATCCAAGGCTATAGCCTTGAATTTTTTTTTTTGCTCAGATTTTCAACTTCCTTAGATTTTAAGGAAAATTTGTGTATAGATGTTATTTTATATGGGATTTAAGTATTTTGAGTCAAAAGACTATAATTGACGATATTAACCGTTTAATTATGATGAGCATCTGGACTAATTATGATGAAATTTGAATATTAATTACTCGACTAATTATACCAATTTTTAGATTTTGACAACAGATTCCTATTCAGCATATATAAAAGTATCTATGCTGAAAATTTGAAGAAAATCTATTTTTTCCAAAAAATCAAGAAAAATCCAAGGCTATAGCCTTGCATTTTTTTTTGCTCAGATTTTAACTTCCTCTGATTTTAATGAAAATTTGTGTATAGATGTTATTTTATATGATATTTAGGTATTTGGTGTCAAAAGACTGTATTTCATAATATTAACCGTTTGATTAGCACCTGGACTAATTATGATGAAATTTATGTATTAATCACTCGACTAATTATACTAATTTTTAGATTTTGACAATAGATTCATATTCAGCATACATAAAAGAATCTATGCTGAACATTTGAAGAAAATCTATTCAAAAAATCAAGTAAAATCCAAGGCTATAGCCTTGCATTTTTTTTTTTTGCTCAGATTTTCAACTTCCTTAGATTTTAATGAAAATTTGTGTTTAGATGTTATTTTATATGGGATTTAAGTATTTTGAGTCAAAAGACTGTAATTGACGATATTAACCGTTTAATTATAATTAGCACCTGGACTAATTAAGATGAAATTTGAATATTAATTACTCGACTAATTATGCCAATTTTTAGATTTTGACAACAGATTCGTATTCAGCATATATAAAATTATCTATGCTGAAAATTTGAAGATAATCTATTTTTTCAAAAAAATCAAGAAAAATCCTAGGCTATAGCCTTGCATTTTTTTTGCTCAGATTTTTAACTTCCTCAGATTTTAATGAAAATTTGTGTATAGATGTTATTTTATATTGTATTTAGGTATTTGGTGTCAAAAGACTGTATTTCATAATATTAACCGTTTAATTAGCACCTGGACTAATGATGAAATTTAAATATTAATTACTCGACTAATTATACGAATTTTTAGATTTTGACAATAGATTCATATTCAGCATACATAAAAGAATCTATGCTGAATATTTGAAGAAAATCTATTTAAAAAATCAAGAAAAATCCAAGGCTATAGCCTTGCATTTTTTTTTTTTTTTGCTCAGATTTTCAACTTCCTTCAGATTTTAATGAAAATTTGTGTATAGATGTTATTTTATATGGGATTTAAGTATTTTGAGTCAAAAGACTGTAATTGACGATATTAACCGTTTAATTATAATTAGCACCTGGACTAATTAAGATGAAATTTATGTATTAATTACTCGACTAATTATACCAATTTTTAGATTTTGACAATAGATTCATATTCAGCATACTAAAAGAATCTATGCTGAAACATTTGAAGAAATTCTATTCAAAAAATCAAGTAAAATCCAAGGGCTATAGCCTTGCATTTTTTTTTTTTGCTCAGATTTTCAACTACCTTAGATTTTAATGAAATTTGTGTTTTGATGTTATTTTATATGGGATTTAAGTATTTTGAGTCAAAAGACTGTAATTGACGATATTAACCGTTTAATTATAATTAGCACCTGGACTAATTAAGATGAAATTTGAATATTAATTACTCTACTAATTATGCCAATTTTTAGATTTTGACAACAGATTCGTATTCAGCATATATAAAATTATCTATGCTAAAAATTGAAGATAATCTATTTTTTCAAAAAAATCATGAAAAACCCAAAGCTATTGCCTTGCATTTTTTTTGCTCAGATTTTTAACTTTCTCAGATTTTAATGAAAATTTGTGTATAGATGTTATTTTATATGGTATTTAGGTATTTGGTGTCAAAAGACTGTATTTCATAATATTAACCGTTTAATTAGCACCTGGACTAATGATGAAATATAAATATTAATTACTCGACTAATTGTACGAATTTTTAGATTTTGAGAACAGATTCATATTCAGCATACATAAAAGAATCTATGCTGAACATTTGAAGAAAATCTATTAAAAAATCAAGAAAATCCAAGGCTATAGCCTTGCATTTTTTTTTTTTTTTTGCTCAGATTTTCAACTTCCTTAGATTTTAATGAAAATTTGTGTATAGATGTTATTTTTATTTCATCGTAGAAAATGGATATTTGCTATCAATCAACAGGGACAAATATAACAAACCACATACACCCACAGACCATTAGGGGTCAGCAAGAGACGCTGAAAACATCCATTCACATTGGATAAATTTTTTCTTTTTTCATACCCACACACACTCCACCTCTTTAAAAACATTGTTTCAATCAAACCGTCTTATCCTGGGGGAAAAAAAGTGTGTGTTTTGAAAAGAATGTAAACATCGAAACCATTCTGAGGGAATAACGTTTGCAGACAAACATTCACGCAGCCAAGTCCAGAGTATGAACATCTCTGGTCAGAAAGAGGTGTGACTAATGCTACATGTGGTGATCTGTATCTTCACATATCTTTCAACACTTCCAGACCTGAGAGGTGTATAAGAGGAATTCAACTATGGCGTATCTTTTCCTCAGGTAGTATCCTCACTTTTGTATAGAATTACGTTTTCTATGCTGGAAAATAGTGACTCATCTGAGATGTTGACGCTGGCGTAAACATATTCCTTTTGCTGTTTCGCAGCGCAATGATTCTTCAGTTCCTGATGGCTGGAGAACTCTTACCTATTGCTTAACCAACATAATCTCTGTAGAGGTGAAACTTAGGAAAAACACACGATCTTAAGTGCTATACATGTTAGCTTATCTCTGTACTTCTGTCTAGCTTTTAGGATTTATATCATACATTCAGCTGAGGAGACGGGATCAGTGACAAATGTGTGAATTTGGGAGACTGTTGGTTAGCGTTATTTTTTTCCTTCTATACAGTTTGGCATATTGTGGATAAAGTTACGTGTGAGTTTCAGTTGAAATTTTTTTCACTTTCTACTTTTTTTCTGAAGAACACTCGACCAAGGGTATGCGTGGCTGTTGCGCAAACACTTGAGAACGAACATTACAATCTATCTAGTATGTGTGGCCACCGTGAAGAAGGAACCTCTAGCCTCTTCAACAGCCCTGGATGGCAGAAGACAATTATAAGTAATGCGTGTGATGGTTAAACGATGAAGAACGTAGTGTTATCTAAAGCTCCTTAAGTCGATCCAGTCTCCCAGACCACTCCCATCTTAGCCGTCTCCAGAGAGAGAATAGGAAAGATAAGAGCCTTGCCCATCAGCGATAGCATACTCTGCTCCTTTACCAATGCTCGTAGGGCTCAGCTGAATAGAAATACTCTTTCAGTTTCATTTAACTTCCCAGATTAACTAGGATGCGGAATCCTGCTACCGAAAACGGGCAGAGCGTTCAAAACCTCACCTAAATGCCCGGCCTGGCCTCAGGGAAGTGAGTGCCTTATGCAAAGGCCCTGCCCGCGTTAAGATAAACTCTCCCCTTACCCAACAAAGGAGCAAAACAGTTATGGGACGATTCGGAGAATAACTTAAGCAAGTTATGGCTCCCGCTGTAGCACTTGGATTGTCGTCCCGCGCAGCATGGGAGCCTGGAACGATTGCCTAATGAATTTGGACGCCCGTTAAGTCTTGGCGTTACTCACCGTAAGGACATTCTCTGGAAATTTGATGAGGCGATCCTTGCGAGATGTTTAGTTTTGACTATAACGAAGCAGGGACTTGAATTGTGCCCCCTAGGTGCCGTAACACGTTCACACACGTCACGTGGCAAGACTGCGTACCATTTTCAGCTCCATTGTATGGTACAGCCCACCAGCAGCAGGGAGAGAGGCAGGTGAACAAGGCATCACCCAAGATACCAAGACTGTTCATATCAGAAGGGATGGGCTCATCCGACGTCATGCACACTTTATGTGACACGTGTGATGAAACTGAAATGGGCTTTGTTGACGTGGAATAAAGGATCTAGAGTTCCTTGATCTATATGCAAGACCCCCGGAAAATCCGCCCAAGCTTTGAACGTTTGTAGTTAGGTTGTGTAGTGCGTGTCCTCATCCTGGCTAAAGCCTGTCCTCACCTCGTCCGTAGACTCACCCAAGCCGCAGATTGCCCTTACCCAGGTCGTAGTCTGTCCTAATCCAGGCTGTAAACTTGTCTTCACCTTGACTGTCACTTGTCCTCGCCCTTACCGTAAGCTCGTTCACACTCTAACCGTACTGCGTCATGAAACAGCCGACACATGACCTTCCTACCCACTATTCACTACCGGGTGAGTAAACCCCGAAAAAAATTCCTCTACTCAAGAAAAGGAAAAGATCTCAGAAAGTACCAAAAATCCATATGAAAACATACACAAAATATCTCGAAAAGAGACAAGTCATCAAGAACATATACACCAGCCATTCAGAGTATTTCAGCAGAAGACACCATCAACTAGGATCATAATCATAATGGAACAGCTTGACAGCTTAGATGTCTGCATTCCATACAAGCGTAGGAGACATCAGCGCCCCCTTGATCGCCTCCACTCTCTACGACACTGTAAACTGCAGAAAGGTTCTCGCCTCCATGCCTCAACGTTCTTGACCTGCGCGTCTTCTTTGCTGAGTTCCACCAGAGCCAGTATACAAAAGAACTTCTTCCACTACCGAACCAACATCGAGTCTGACCGGAGGAGACAGGATCAGAATTTTGCTTCGGATCAAAGCTGCTCCTAATAAACGGATGCCCCCCTCACACCCGCGGGGCAACCTATCAGGAGGGAAAATGAGTCGTCTTGGTTATATCTCTGGGTACAGTCTGGCTGCTCACATTCCCACTGCTCCAGTTTCACTCTGGTAGGAAAACAACCACACACGAACGACACGACACCAGCTAATAAGATATCAACACTGCAGTTATGAAGTATAACTTACTTCTCTGAATTAAACTACCAACTACCACTTGCTCTGTTACCGACTCGGTTTAGACTAACAAACAAGCACTTGTTCTCTCCGGCCAGAGTTATGTAACTACGCAACAATCATATGCAGCAAGGCAGAGACCTCCCTCCGACAAGAACTGAACAATTCTGTAGTTGAGGTACGCTCGTACATTCTATATTGCGTCTGTTCTATACAGCGCACACTCCAGTAAGGATTGTTCATATTACATTCATGCGACAACATTTCGTAGTTATATTTTCATTAACAAGAACCAGGTCAAGCAAGTTCCGGCATTCTCGTGATATTGTCTACTGATATCACTTCCCCTTCTTATATTTCCCAACCTCTGCTTTCAAACTCTACCTCTCAAAGTATATTGCATCACTTTTCTTCTCCTCAAGACCTATTTCCTCCCAGACCATAACATTATTAACTCAATATCAGTTGGTACAATTACACACGGATCACTTTCCCAAGTACCAACACTTTTATCATTTCTCTCACACGTATAGCATGACCCCTTTTCCAAAAAACCCTTCATATACATTTACACTTTTCCCCCATCAAGAGTCAGTCATACTACTCTCTGTCCCACTCGGGACATTGACATTCAACACCTGTTTTAGTCGCCTGTCAATCATCACATAATCCAGTAATGCTCAGTGACCTCAAGCCGATTAGCACATGTACCATGCATATGATCATCTGTAAATAATGTACTCTCGATCACTTCTTTCCTCTTTCAGCACACAGCTTGGCGGGATCTCCCCAATGTCATTTACTATGACTCCAATAAAAACCATTATCCGCTAACCATACCTTCCATTGCTATATCATTATATCGTATACTCTTGTATGAATATATATATATATATATATATATATATATATATATATATATATATATATATATATATATATATATATATATATATATATATATATATATATATATATATATATATATATATATATATATATATATATATATATATATATATATATATATATATATATATATATATATATATATATATATATATATATATATATATATATATATATCTTTTTATCATCATTATTATTTTCTTTACTTAATCGCCGTCTCCCGCGTCGGTGAGATAGCACAAGGAAACAGACGAGGAATGGCCCGACCCACCCACGAACACATGTATATACATAAACGCCCATACATATATATATATATATATATATATATATATATATATATATATATATATATATATATATATATGATCCCTGGGGATAGGGGATTAAGAATACTTCCCACGTATTCCCTGCGTGTCGTAGAAGGCGACTAAAAGGGGAGGGAGCGGGGGGCTGGAAATCCTCCCCTCTCGTTTTTTTTTTTTTCCAAAAGAAGGAACAGAGAATTGGGCCAGGTGAGGGTATTCCCTCAAAGGCCCAGTCCTCTGTTCTTAATGCTACCTCGCTAACGCGGGAAATGGCGAATAGTTTAAAAGAAAAAGAAAGATATATATATATATATATATATATATATATATATATATATATATATATATATATATATATACAAAGACATATAGAAGCATACACTTGTACAAATTCATACTTGCTGCCTTCATCCATTCTTGCCGTCACCCCGCCACATCGCATCCCCCCCATCATCACTATCCCCCACCCCGCCCTCGCACGCACGCGCGCGCGAGGTAGCGCCAGGAAAAGACAAAAAAGGCCACATTCGTTCACACTCAGTCTCCAGCTGTCATGTGTAATGCACCGAAACCATCGCTCCATTTCCATATCCAGGCCCCACAAAACTTTCCATGGTTTACGCCAGACGCTTCACATACCCTGGTTCAATCCATTGACAGCACGTCGACCGCGGTATACCACATCTTTCCAATTTCCTCTATTCCTTTCACGCCTTTCACCCTACTGTATGTTCAGTCCCCGATCGCTCAAAATCTTTTTAACTCCATCCCTCCACCTCCAATTTGGTCACCAGCTTCTCCTTGTTCCTTCTACCTCTGACACATATATCCTCTTTGTCAACCTTTCCTCACTCATTCTCTCCATATGTACAACACACCATCCTCTGCTCTCTCAGCCACACTCTTTTTATTTCCACACATCTCTTACTCTTTCGTTTCTTACTCGATCAAATCACTATATATATATATATATATATATATATATATATATATATATATATATATATATATATATATATATATATATATATATATATATATATATATATATATATATATATATATATGTGTGTGTGTGTGTGTGTGTGTGTATGTGTGTGTGTGTGTGTGTGTGTGTACAATCACTACTGGAAAGAGAAAATAAGAACAGCGAGTACTTACGTTTATTACATCCTAAGTCTGAGGATATCATAAAAAAAGTACTCACTGTTCTTATTTTCTTTTTCCGGTGGTGATTGTGGAAATACCTCTTCATGGTGAAGTAAATGAATTTCATATATATATATATATATATATATATATATATATATATATATATATATATATATATATATATATATATATATATATATATATATTTCTGTCGAAAGCACACATCAACAGAGTTTAATAGTCCAGTATCGTTCCTCATATAAAAAGTCGCATTAATGCCGTTATTTTATGGTGCGTGCGAAGCAGTGTATCTCAGGAAAGATATTAGGTATTCAGATTTATTCATGAAATTTTGTTAGACATAAAGGAGCAGCACAATATTACTCCTCCCAACAGCTCTGTATATGTTTATACTTTTAGGGGAAACTACTTTTTCTTTAATCTAAATTTTTACCAACATCTTGCTGAAGGTGAAAATAATGGCAATCTATATATATATATATATATACACACGAATACAGTGCATATGAATGCGCATTTTCAAAGAACACATAATACCCTCCAATAGTCGGGATTCGAACCCAGGGCCTTTTGAGTGGTAGTCGGGAACGCTAACGGATAGGCTATGATTGCCCCTAATAGGGAAATAACTATTTGATGCCAAGTAATCGAATACCATTCGTCTGACATCCATGAGCAGTGGGGTGTACACTAGTCAAATCCCATCAGGCTCACATTACCAGCAGCTAGCATTTTACAGAACCTTATTATACAAACGTGGAGGTATATGAATACGAATATAGTGCATATGAATACAAATATAGTGCATATGAACACGAATATAGTGGATATGAACGCGCAACTTCAAAGAACACATAATACCCTCCAACCGCAAGGATTCGAACCTAGGACCTTTTCCGTGGTAGTCAGGAATGCTTAAGGCTAGGCTATGATCATAACGGTTAGCGTTTTTGACTATCACGCAAAAGGTCCTGGGTTCGAATTCTGGCTATTAGAATGCATTGTGTGATAACAGACGGGAAACAGCTCCGCTTTCTTATATATATATATATATATATATATATATATATATATATATATATATATATATATATATATATATATATATATATATATATATATATATATATATATATATATATATATATATATATGTATATATATATACATGTATATATATCATCTAGACGTCACGTATGAGACACCGAAACCAGAGTACACTATCTACAGGCAAGCCCCTCTGACTAGTCTACGATTCCGTCTGACGGAATCGTATGCCATATATGAGCCCACTGACCTATATCAGCTCGTTGACAGCATGTCGCCCTTCTTATACCTCAACGATACATCGATGTTGAGGAAGGCTGTGTTGAGTCGTAAGCAAATGGCTATTATTTGTAGTAGAAAGAACGGAACCTCGAGCAGCATGACTTTCTCTCCGGTCGTAATGAGATAGCCCGAGTCTTGTCTGAGTTGGGTGAACCTACACACGTTACTGAGGCGATGGGCTCAAGCACTGCAAGAATCCACGTCAGTTATATGAGCCAAGTTAAAGTAGCATCTCCTCCATAACCATTCGCTGATTCATGGTTCTCGTGATGTGTCACTCACCCGTAGGAGGAGGAAATACTGCGGCTCAAACTCTGTACAAGGAAGGAAGGGTTTTAAGTCGAATCATGATATGTTGTTGAATGTGTTTGATGACAGAGTGGCAGTTATAGGGTGTTTTGGTCGAGGTGAGAGGGTTAGGGAAAATGATTTGGTAAACAGAAAAGAGGTAGTAAAAGCTTTGCGGAAGATGACAGCTGGCAAGGCAGCGGGTTTGGATGGTATTGCAGTGGAATTTATCAAAAAAGGGGGTGACTGTATTGTTGACTGGTTGGTAAGGTTATTTAATGTATGTATGACTCATGGTGCGGTGCCTGAGGATTGGCGGAAGGCTTGCATAGTGCCATTGTACAAAGGCAAGGGGGATAAGAGTGAGTGCTCAAATTACAGAGGTATAAGTTTGTTGAGTATTCCAGGGAAATTATATGGGAGGGTATTGAGTGAGAAGGTGAAGGCATGTACAGAGCATCAGATTGGGGAAGAGCAGTGTAGTTTCAGAAGTGATAGAGGATGTTTGAATCAAGTGTTTACTTTGAAGAATGTATGTGAGAAATACTTAGAAAAGCAAATGAATTTGTATGTAGCATTTATGGATCTGGAGAAAGCATATGATAGAGTTGATAGAGATGCTCTGTGGAAGGTATTAAGAATATATGGTGTGGGAGGCAAGTTGTTAGAAGCAGTGAAATGTTTTTATCGAGGATGTAAGGCATGTGTACGTGTAGGAAGAGAGGAAAGTGATTGGTTCTCAGTGAATGTAGGTTTGCGGCAGGGGTGTGTGATGTCTCCATGGTTGTTTAATTTGTTTATGGCTGGGGTTGTTAGAGAGGTGAATGCAAGAATTTTGGAAAGAGGGGCAAGTATGCAGTCTGTTGTGGATGAGAGAGCTTGGGAAGTGAGTCAGTTGTTGTTCGCTGACAATACAGCGCTGGTGGCTGATTCGTGTGAGAAACTGCAGAAGCTGGAGACTAAGTTTGGTAAAGTGTGTGAAAGAAGAAAGCTGAGAGTAAATGTGAATAAGAGCAAGCTTATTAGGTACAGTAGGTTGAGGGTCAAGTCAATTGGGAGGTAAGTTTGAATGGAGAAAAACTGGAAGAAGTGGAGTGTTTTAGATATCTGGGAGTGGATTTGGCAGCGGATGGAACCATTGAAGCGGAAGTGAATCATAAGGTGGGGGAGGAGGCGAAAGTTCTGGGAGCGTTGAAGAATGTGTGGAAGTCGAGAACATTATCTCAGAAAGCAAAAATAGGTATGTTTGAAGGAATAGTGGTTCCAACAATGTCATATAGTTGCGAGGCGTGGGCTATAGATAGAGTTGTGCGCAGGAGGGTGGATGTGCTGGAAATGAGATGTTTTAGGACAATGTGTGGTGTGAGGTGGTTTGATCGAGTAAGTAATAATAGGGTAAGAGAGATGTGTGGTAATGAAAATAGTGTGGTAGCAGAAGAGGGTGTTTTGAAATGGTTTGGTCACATGGAGAGAATGAGTGAGGAAAGATTGACCAAGAGGATGTATGTTTCAGAGGTGGAGGGAACAAGGAGAAGTGGGAGACCAAATTGGAGGCGGAAATATGGAGTGAAAAAGATTTTGAGTGATCGGGACCTGAACATGCAGGAGGGTGAAAGGTGTGCAAGGAATAGAGTGAATTGGAACGATGTGGTATACCGGGGTCGACGTGCTGTCAATGGATTGAACCAGGGCATGCGAAGCGTCTGGGGTAAACCACGGAAAGGCCTGTGGGGCCTGGATGTGGAAAGGGAGCTGTGGTTTTGGTGCATTATTACATGACAGCTAGAGACTGAGTGTGAACGAATGGGGCCTTTGTTGTCTTTTCCTAGCGCTACCTCGCACACATGGGGGGGGATGTTATATCATGTGTGGCGAGGTGGCGATGGGAATGAATAAAGGCAGACAGTATGAATCATGTACATGTGTATATATCTATATGTCTGTGTGTGTGTATATATATATATGTATACGTTGAGATGTATAGGTATGTATATTTGCGTGTGTGGACGTGTATGTATATGCATGTGCATGTGGGTGGGTTGGGTTGGGCCATTCTTTCGTCTGTTTCCTTGCGGTACCTCGCTAACGCGGGAGACAGCGACAAAGCAAAATAAAATGAATTGAATAGAAATATATATATATATATATATATGTATATATATATATATATATATATATATATATATATATATATATATATATATATATATATATATATATAAATATATATATATATATATATATATATATATATATATATATATATATATATATATATATATATATATATATATATATATATATATATATATATATATATATATATATATATATATATATATATATATACGCTTGGAAATATCCTATCTTCGTCACTCATCGAGGATGTCATCAAGCTAGAAAGAGCTATAATTACCAGAGGGGTTAACTGGGTGTTCGGAGATTAAATTGTTTAAGCTGGGGAATGTTGGAGTTTAATGAAGTGTTGTAGGAAAACAGAACGTGGGGAGATTGGTAGGGTGTTGGAGGTATGTGGATACTGCAATTCTGTAGATTGCTAATGTTTGGATAAATAATCCTTTGTGCTGAAATAAGTTGGTGCCGTTGGAGGAATGTAGAATGATGAAGGATTCTGAAGCGTTGGAGGAAGGTGGTGAAATGGTGGATTTTAAAGTGTTGGAGGATCGTGGGGTGCTGCTGCATTTTGAAATGCTGGAGGCCCGCAGAGTGCAGGAGGATGATGAAGTGTTGGAGAATGGTGGAGCGCTAGAGAAGGTTGAAGTGTTGGAGGATGATGGAACGCTAGAGAACACTGATGCATTGCAGAACTGAAGTACTGAAGGATGCTGAAGTTCTGTAGGACTTTGAAGTTTTAAAGACTGTCAGAATGCTGAAGGTGGAAGTTAAAGTGTTGGAGAGTGATGAGGTGAAGGAGGATGGTAAAACGTTGGAGGTTGGTGAAATGTTGAAGGATGGCGAAGTTTTGATGGATATTAAACGTTGAAATATGGCAGAGTGTTGGTGGAGTGCGACAGGCTTGAATACTGGTGGATGGTGAAGGTAGATGTTGGTAGTGTTGGAGACGAAAGAAAAACTGAAGGATGATGGAAGAACGTTATGTTGGAGGATGATGGAGAGTGGGACGGTGAAGAGAGGCAACACCTGGATCCTGCGGAGCGTTGGCGGAGAGAGAAAAAGTGACGAAGAAATGTGGAATTGTTAGACGATATTCGAAGTCTGGAGACTGAGGTGTTCGATGATTGAAGGCTTGTTGATGGAAAGTGGAGAGCTCCTCAACCTCCTGGAGGATTTGTGAGTTGGAGGACGACAAGATGCTGGAGGACGTCGTAGTCTTGGAGGATGATGCGTTGCTGGTTGGTGTTGGAGTGTTCACGTGAGTGCTGGAGTTTGGAGAGGGTTATGTGGTGAAGGATGATCGTAGTGGTGGATAGCCGAGTGTTGCATTGTAGTGAACTGTCGAACGATGGTGAAAATATTACCCACTGCTGGAGAGGTATTACCGGAGGATGCCGGAGATATTATTTATTGCAATAGGAGTATTGTTGGAGGATGTTGGAGGATAGTAGAGGATGATGGAGTATAGAGGGACAGAGAAAAGGTGGAGGTTGGTGTGGGAAACTCATCTGAGTGTTGGAGAAAGGTGGAGACGGCCAATGATATCCTGTGGTGTCCGTGCTGAATCAGAGAGGTAATAAAAGTCTCTGTGGTTATTCGAGGATCACCGCCCGGCAAACCCAATATTTGAACTCTCGCAATAACTGCACCAAATCCGCAATTTTTGGTGATTTGGGCCACTCGATGCAGTAGGGATGCAGTGACCCTCCTCTTCTAACTTCCATTTGCCTACTGATTCGAAATACCTTGTTTTACTCAGTGAAATATTCCACGAATAAAGAATAGCTTCAACGAAAAAGATTTTCCGATGATTTGTGCGAATGTAGCACAATGGAGGCAAACATTGGTCATCCCAAAGTCTACACTGTCGCATTAAGGTTTGTGTTGCTTGTATAACTTGACGCGTGAGGGTTGAGAGAACGGTATGGATATCTACCACATGGGATACAACAGAGCAAGAAGTACACTATACCTTTACAGGACAGTTTGTGGCGAAGTGAAACGATCCGGGTGAGGTGGCCATGCATACCCTTATGGTGAGCAGCCCCTTAACACGATGATTACTGATATGAAACACAGCCGCGCTATGACGACACTGATATCCAGTAGCTCTGAGTACAGAGGCAAAGTTACGGAATAGGGATGAGATTATCAGAGGGTGAAATGCATTGAAATGGCTGAGAGATAAGGATGCAGGAAATTCTGATAAGGGGGATCGAGAGGAACCTATGGAGGGTTTGATGGCTATGATAGGTGGAGGAGGAAATAAAACTTAGCTAAGGGTGATGCTGTCATGGAGGAATGAATAAATCTCTGCAAATTTATCTTTGCTAGAGATGTTTCCACGTAGACCAAGATGCATTTCATATATATATATATTCAAAACTGTCAAATTTCCAAAACTGATATAATATGTTAAGACCAGTGACGTCAATGTTGCTTTTACACTTTAAAATTGCCGGACCTGCAAGTCTTGAAAATGCAGATTATTCAGTTGAGCAAAGAATGCATCAAGCGACAGAGAGGCGAGGCCTCGTTGCTTCAAAGACGACTAACTTTTGACGTTACCAAATAACGGGATCCTCTTACACTGAGGCATTGACTGACTTGTTTCAGACATTTTTATATGCAAATGCGGACTTCCAACGAGAACGAATAATTAGAAAAGGACGCAAATGTATTTTCGTGTCGCTATGATGACACTAAGTAGCAGAGAGAGAAGACAGATCGTATAGTCTTATCTAGCTTGCCTTGGATTGCTGAATGGGATCATCTTTTACTTGACCTCTTTCGCCCTCACAGATTTTAGATAACTTCAAGTTTGAAGCGTACACTGCAGTTCTATAGCATCATTAAACGACAGCGACCTCATGTAGTTTTCCATCCTCCACCTCATTCAACCCTCGCAAGGATAATACCGTTGCCCCCAACCCTCAGATCAGTTAAGACTGTCCCGTGTGGGGAATCACCGATTCTCGAGGAAAGTACTAAAGATATCGTCTCCAGCACACCGAACACATTAGACGTACAGTCTACACTACACCGGTACCACTGGACGTTAATTCTGGCGATTCCTGAGGATGCTCTCGTATCTCCCGACGAAGCAAACCTACGTCGGGGAGGCGTGGTTTACGTTGGGAATTTGAAACGTCAAAACACTATCACACTGGTAACTAAATTCTTCATATGTTCACATTCTCGTCCCTTCTGAACTTCTGTGAATCGATATATATATATATATATATATATATATATATATATATATATATATATATATATATATATATATATATATATATATATATATATATATATATATATATATATATATATATATATATATCATATCACATATTGACAGTGGCACTTGATCTGTATGCATAGACTGCACATCATAATATTATTCACGTAAAGTTAATCATGTTTCTGTTGGTGTTGTGTTTGCTCTCTGCAGACCTGAAGCAGTTGCGACGCCGAGCTGTGGCGGAGCGTCATCAGCGAATGAATAATTTCGACGCCGACGACCAAGTTCCGTTCGCATCCGGCTGAGCAAACTAACATCCTGGAAACTGTGTCTCTCAGGCCGTAATGAGATTGGCCGAGTCTTACCCGAGTTGGATGAGCGTACACAAGTTCCTGAGGCGACGCGCTCAAGTACTGCAAGAATCCACGTCACTTACATGAGCCAAGTACGACATTCTCCAAACTCCCCCCCTTAACTTAGTTGCAGGATATTTGCCTAAAGTACCTTCCTCCGTTCTGCTGAACCCCAGACTGTTTACTTATTTGCCGTGGACTTGAAAATAAGATGACAGTTGCCATACACTCCTGGTCGTGTCACTAGCATTAATGAGGGGGAATATAAGAAGATACATCCGCTCCTCATATGAGATGAGATGATATGATGCATCTCATTTTTCGAGATGAGATATGATGCTTTTCATGTTACAAAGATAGGCTGGAGGTTTTATGGAGGAGAAGGAAGAGGTATAGGAGGCAAAGCATGAATGAAAGGATTACGTCCATCTATGGTTAGTTTCGACAAGGGGTCGATGACAGGAACGGAAATTGCGAGGAGCGTGTTCTGCGTCCAGACGAAGAAGGGATTACTGATCCTGGCAAACCCTTCCCCTGATGTGGCCTCTCCACACCAAACCCTCAGCTATACCAGACAACCTCCCGATCTAGCTCTAACCTCCCACATCGAACGCCCTCCCCACGCCGAGCCCCTGCATTGCTTAGCCCATCCCTGACGAGACACCCACTAAATCATCCAACTTTTCATTTCCGTTCAAAAGTTACTAACTCAGCTTTACAGTGAAACCTCAAAACTACTTGAGTATACTGTGCAGCATCAGGGAGTATCTACTTAACGAAAGAGTTGGGATATCAAGACGAAGATTGGTTGAGGTGGTTCATGATCTGCAGTAAGATGTTATCGGAACCAATTATGCTCTCTGACAGCAGGATTCGACCCTCTACCACTTGTGTGGGAGTGTGTGCTTAATGGCGAGGCTATGGAGTCCATAATTGAGAACGGACTATTCAGTTGCTAATAATCGCATGTCCATTCTCTCACGTCCGTGAACAACGGGGTCTCCTTGGATCTTTCATAGGCTCCACAGTTTAGTACTTAGCGTACCCAGCTCCAACACAAGTAGCAGAGGCTCGAATCATGTTTTTTCATGAAAGTGCCCGTTCATTTCGCCATATATATATATTTGCTCTATTATCCGGTGTGCGTCTCCCCCCCCCCCCCCCCCCCCCCCCCACACACACACACACACACACACACACACACCTTCCTGCAGTTTGGGTTCCGATAACCTAAGGCGCCTTTCACTTCATGTTTCCATCTCATTTCCCGTCTTCTCCTTCCCCTGGCTCTCGCCATGTCTTACACAAATTTCCCCTTTCGTCATTCATCTTCCTTTCGTCAATCTTTCGTCGCTCATCCTCTCCATTTGTTGAAACCATGTCAACACTGTTCAGCTCATTCATTCCTACTCAGCGTAATACTACCCCTCTCGCTTATACTGTTTTTTTCTTGCATGATTAGCCCTTCTCACCCGACTTCTTGTCCTTTAGACTTTTTACGACAGGTAGGAGGTACAGAGATAGTGTTGTTTGTCCTATCTACTTCTAGAAATGATTAACATTCATATCTGCTCATAAATGTCGATATATTTAGATAGAAAAGATAGAAATATACATGACAGTTAATATGCCTCAATAGATTTGTCATTCTGCATATGAAGATCACAAAAGGAGAAGGGGAAGGGGGTGGGGTCAGAGAGAAGATTAACCTATAACATCAGAAACAGTTGGAGGAAGAAGAAAACGGCTTTAGCGTTAATGAACATGGAGATGGGAATCATCTCTTGTCGACGTTAACAGAACGGCCGTCCCCCAGTAACTGTTGGGAATCTAAATGTTTCAACGATGGAAAAAAGAAAAAAAAAAGACAATCTATGAAAGTTAGATCGTGGCGGCGCCTCCAAATAATCACCTGCTAAATTACCTTTAATGGACAGCTTTATTGAGATTTAGGACCGCAGTGGCTTCATTATTGTTAGCCAGCCCAATATTTTAACGTAACACTGGAAATGTTAAATATTTTATAACGGGAAATAATTACTTTTACGGAGAGAGAGAGAGAGAATATATATATAATATTATAACGATACATCGATGTTGAGGAAGGCTGTGTTGAGTCGTAAGCAAATGGCTATTATTTGTAGTAGAAAGAACGGAACCTCGAGCAGCATGACTTTCTCTCCGGTCGTAATGAGATAGCCCGAGTCTTGTCTGAGTTGGGTGAACCTACACACGTTACTGAGGCGATGGGCTCAAGCACTGCAAGAATCCACGTCAGTTATATGAGCCAAGTTAAAGTAGCATCTCCTCCATAACCATTCGCTGATTCATGGTTTCTCGTGATGTGTCACTCACCCGTAGGAGGAGGAAATACTGCGGCTCAAACTCTGTACAAGGAAGGAAGGGTTTTAAGTCGAATCATGATATGTTTGTTGAATGTGTTTGATGACAGAGTGGCAGTTATAGGGTGTTTTGGTCGAGGTGAGAGGGTTAGGGAAAATGATTTGGTAAACAGAAAAGAGGTAGTAAAAGCTTTGCGGAAGATGACAGCTGGCAAGGCAGCGGGTTTGGATGGTATTGCAGTGGAATTTATCAAAAAAGGGGGTGACTGTATTGTTGACTGGTTGGTAAGGTTATTTAATGTATGTATGACTCATGGTGCGGTGCCTGAGGATTGGCGGAAGGCTTGCATAGTGCCATTGTACAAAGGCAAAGGGGATAAGAGTGAGTGCTCAAATTACAGAGGTATAAGTTTGTTGAGTATTCCAGGGAAATTATATGGGAGGGTATTGAGTGAGAAGGTGAAGGCATGTACAGAGCATCAGATTGGGGAAGAGCAGTGTAGTTTCAGAAGTGATAGAGGATGTTTGAATCAAGTGTTTACTTTGAAGAATGTATGTGAGAAATACTTAGAAAAGCAAATGAATTTGTATGTAGCATTTATGGATCTGGAGAAAGCATATGATAGAGTTGATAGAGATGCTCTGTGGAAGGTATTAAGAATATATGGTGTGGGAGGCAAGTTGTTAGAAGCAGTGAAATGTTTTTATCGAGGATGTAAGGCATGTGTACGTGTAGGAAGAGAGGAAAGTGATTGGTTCTCAGTGAATGTAGGTTTGCGGCAGGGGTGTGTGATGTCTCCATGGTTGTTTAATTTGTTTATGGCTGGGGTTGTTAGAGAGGTGAATGCAAGAATTTTGGAAAGAGGGGCAAGTATGCAGTCTGTTGTGGATGAGAGAGCTTGGGAAGTGAGTCAGTTGTTGTTCGCTGACAATACAGCGCTGGTGGCTGATTCGTGTGAGAAACTGCAGAAGCTGGAGACTAAGTTTGGTAAAGTGTGTGAAAGAAGAAAGCTGAGAGTAAATGTGAATAAGAGCAAGCTTATTAGGTACAGTAGGTTGAGGGTCAAGTCAATTGGGAGGTAAGTTTGAAAGGAGAAAAACTGGAAGAAGTGGAGTGTTTTAGATATCTGGGAGTGGATTTGGCAGCGGATGGAACCATTGAAGCGGAAGTGAATCATAAGGTGGGGGAGGAGGCGAAAGTTCTGGGAGCGTTGAAGAATGTGTGGAAGTCGAGAACATTATCTCAGAAAGCAAAAATAGGTATGTTTGAAGGAATAGTGGTTCCAACAATGTCATATAGTTGCGAGGCGTGGGCTATAGATAGAGTTGTGCGCAGGAGGGTGGATGTGCTGGAAATGAGATGTTTTAGGACAATGTGTGGTGTGAGGTGGTTTGATCGAGTAAGTAATAATAGGGTAAGAGAGATGTGTGGTAATGAAAATAGTGTGGTAGCAGAAGAGGGTGTTTTGAAATGGTTTGGTCACATGGAGAGAATGAGTGAGGAAAGATTGACCAAGAGGATGTATGTTTCAGAGGTGGAGGGAACAAGGAGAAGTGGGAGACCAAATTGGAGGCGGAAAGATGGAGTGAAAAAGATTTTGAGTGATCGGGACCTGAACATGCAGGAGGGTGAAAGGTGTGCAAGGAATAGAGTGAATTGGAACGATGTGGTATACCGGGGTCGACGTGCTGTCAATGGATTGAACCAGGGCATGCGAAGCGTCTGGGGTAAACCACGGAAAGGCCTGTGGGGCCTGGATGTGGAAAGGGAGCTGTGGTTTTGGTGCATTATTACATGACAGCTAGAGACTGAGTGTGAACGAATGGGGCCTTTGTTGTCTTTTCCTAGCGCTACCTCGCACACATGGGGGGGGATGTTATATCATGTGTGGCGAGGTGGCGATGGGAATGAATAAAGGCAGACAGTATGAATCATGTACATGTGTATATATCTATATGTCTGTGTGTGTGTATATATATATATATGTATACGTTGAGATGTATAGGTATGTATATTTGCGTGTGTGGACGTGTATGTATATGCATGTGTATGTGGGTGGGTTGGGTTGGGCCATTCTTTCGTCTGTTTCCTTGCGGTACCTCGCTAACGCGGGAGACAGCGACAAAGCAAAATAAAATGAATTGAATAGAAATATATATATATATATATATATATATATATATATATATATATATATATATATATATATATATATATATATATATATATTTTTTTTTTTTTTTTCATACTATGAAAAAAAAAAAAAAAAAAAAAAAAAAAAAAAAAAATAACCTATCTTCGTCACACATCGAGGATGTCATCAAGCTAGAAAGAGCTATAATTACCAGAGGGGTTAACTGGGTGTTCGGAGATTAAATTGTTTAAGCTGGGGAATGTTGGAGTTTAATGAAGTGTTGTAGGAAAACAGAACGTGGGGAGATTGGTAGGGTGTTGGAGGTATGTGGATACTGCAATTCTGTAGATTGCTAATGTTTGGATAAATAATCCTTTGTGCTGAAATAAGTTGGTGCCGTTGGAGGAATGTAGAATGATGAAGGATTCTGAAGCGTTGGAGGAAGGTGGTGAAATGGTGGATTTTAAAGTGTTGGAGGATCGTGGGGTGCTGCTGCATTTTGAAATGCTGGAGGCCCGCAGAGTGCAGGAGGATGATGAAGTGTTGGAGAATGGTGGAGCGCTAGAGAAGGTTGAAGTGTTGGAGGATGATGGAACGCTAGAGAACACTGATGCATTGCAGAACTGAAGTACTGAAGGATGCTGAAGTTCTGTAGGACTTTGAAGTTTTAAAGACTGTCAGAATGCTGAAGGTGGAAGTTAAAGTGTTGGAGAGTGATGAGGTGAAGGAGGATGGTAAAACGTTGGAGGTTGGTGAAATGTTGAAGGATGGCGAAGTTTTGATGGATATTAAACGTTGAAATATGGCAGAGTGTTGGTGGAGTGCGACAGGCTTGAATACTGGTGGATGGTGAAGGTAGATGTTGGTAGTGTTGGAGACGAAAGAAAAACTGAAGGATGATGGAAGAACGTTATGTTGGAGGATGATGGAGAGTGGGACAGTGAAGAGAGGCAACACCTGGATCCTGCGGAGCGTTGGCGGAGAGAGAAAAAGAGACGAAGAAATGTGGAATTGTTAGACGATATTCGAAGTCTGGAGACTGAGGTGTTCGATGATTGAAGGCTTGTTGATGGAAAGTGGAGAGCTCCTCAACCTCCTGGAGGATTTGTGAGTTGGAGGACGACAAGATGCTGGAGGACGTCGTAGTCTTGGAGGATGATGCGTTGCTGGTTGGTGTTGGAGTGTTCACGTGAGTGCTGGAGTTTGGAGAGGGTTATGTGGTGAAGGATGATCGTAGTGGTGGATAGCCGAGTGTTGCATTGTAGTGAACTGTCGAACGATGGTGAAAATATTACCCACTGCTGGAGAGGTATTACCGGAGGATGCCGGAGATATTATTTATTGCAATAGGAGTATTGTTGGAGGATGTTGGAGGATAGTAGAGGATGATGGAGTATAGAGGGACAGAGAAAAGTTGGAGGTTGGTGTGGGAAACTCATCTGAGTGTTGGAGAAAGGTGGAGACGGCCAATGATATCCTGTGGTGTCCGTGCTGAATCAGAGAGGTAATAAAAGTCTCTGTGGTTATTCGAGGATCACCGCCCGGCAAACCCAATATTTGAACTCTCGCAATAACTGCACCAAATCCGCAATTTTTGGTGATTTGGGCCACTCGATGCAGTAGGGATGCAGTGACCCTCCTCTTCTAACTTCCATTTGCCTACTGATTCGAAATACCTTGTTTTACTCAGTGAAATATTCCACGAATAAAGAATAGCTTCAACGAAAAAGATTTTCCGATGATTTGTGCGAATGTAGCACAATGGAGGCAAACAGTGGTCATCCCAAAGTCTACACTGTCGCATTAAGGTTTGTGTTTCTTGTATAACTTGACGCGTGAGGGTTGAGAGAACGGTATGGATATCTACCACATGGGATACAACAGAGCAAGAAGTACACTATACCTTTACAGGACAGTTTGTGGCGAAGTGAAACGATCCGGGTGAGGTGGCCATGCATACCCTTATGGTGAGCAGCCCCTTAACACGATGATTACTGATATGAAACACAGCCGCGCTATGACGACACTGATATCCAGTAGCTCTGAGTACAGAGGCAAAGTTACGGAATAGGGATGAGATTATCAGAGGGTGAAATGCATTGAAATGGCTGAGAGATAAGGATGCAGGAAATTCTGATAAGGGGGATCGAGAGGAACCTATGGAGGGTTTGATGGCTATGATAGGTGGAGGAGGAAATAAAACTTAGCTAAGGGTGATGCTGTCATGGAGGAATGAATAAATCTCTGCAAATTTATCTTTGCTAGAGATGTTTCCACGTAGACCAAGATGCATTTCATATATATATATTCAAAACTGTCAAATTTCCAAAACTGATATAATATGTTAAGACCAGTGACGTCAATGTTGCTTTTACACTTTAAAATTGCCGGACCTGCAAGTCTTGAAAATGCAGATTATTCAGTTGAGCAAAGAATGCATCAAGCGACAGAGAGGCGAGGCCTCGTTGCTTCAAAGACGACTAACTTTTGACGTTACCAAATAACGGGATCCTCTTACACTGAGGCATTGACTGACTTGTTTCAGACATTTTTATATGCAAATGCGGACTTCCAACGAGAACGAATAATTAGAAAAGGACGCAAATGTATTCTCGTGTCGCTATGATGACACTAAGTAGCAGAGAGAGAAGACAGATCGTATAGTCTTATCTAGCTTGCCTTGGATTGCTGAATGGGATCATCTTTTACTTGACCTCTTTCGCCCTCACAGATTTTAGATAACTTCAAGTTTGAAGCGTACACTGCAGTTCTATAGCATCATTAAACGACAGCGACCTCATGTAGTTTTCCATCCTCCACCTCATTCAACCCTCGCAAGGATAATACCGTTGCCCCCAACCCTCAGATCAGTTAAGACTGTCCCGTGTGGGGAATCACCGATTCTCGAGGAAAGTACTAAAGATATCGTCTCCAGCACACCGAACACATTAGACGTACAGTCTACACTACACCGGTACCACTGGACGTTAATTCTGGCGATTCCTGAGGATGCTCTCGTATCTCCCGACGAAGCAAACCTACGTCGGGGAGGCGTGGTTTACGTTGGGAATTTGAAACGTCAAAACACTATCACACTGGTAACTAAATTCTTCATATGTTCACATTCTCGTCCCTTCTGAACTTCTGTGAATCGATATATATATATATATATATATATATATATATATATATATATATATATATATATATATATATATATATATATATATATATATATATATATATATATATATCATATCACATATTGACAGTGGCACTTGATCTGTATGCATAGACTGCACATCATAATATTATTCACGTAAAGTTAATCATGTTTCTGTTGGTGTTGTGTTTGCTCTCTGCAGACCTGAAGCAGTTGCGACGCCGAGCTGTGGCGGAGCGTCATCAGCGAATGAATAATTTCGACGCCGACGACCAAGTTCCGTTCGCATCCGGCTGAGCAAACTAACATCCTGGAAACTGTGTCTCTCAGGCCGTAATGAGATTGGCCGAGTCTTACCCGAGTTGGATGAGCGTACACAAGTTCCTGAGGCGACGCGCTCAAGTACTGCAAGAATCCACGTCACTTACATGAGCCAAGTACGACATTCTCCAAACTCCCCCCCTTAACTTAGTTGCAGGATATTTGCCTAAAGTACCTTCCTCCGTTCTGCTGAACCCCAGACTGTTTACTTATTTGCCGTGGACTTGAAAATAAGATGACAGTTGCCATACACTCCTGGTCGTGTCACTAGCATTAATGAGGGGGAATATAAGAAGATACATCCGCTCCTCATATGAGATGAGATGATATGATGCATCTCATTTTTCGAGATGAGATATGATGCTTTTCATGTTACAAAGATAGGCTGGAGGTTTTATGGAGGAGAAGGAAGAGGTATAGGAGGCAAAGCATGAATGAAAGGATTACGTCCATCTATGGTTAGTTTCGACAAGGGGTCGATGACAGGAACGGAAATTGCGAGGAGCGTGTTCTGCGTCCAGACGAAGAAGGGATTACTGATCCTGGCAAACCCTTCCCCTGATGTGGCCTCTCCACACCAAACCCTCAGCTATACCAGACAACCTCCCGATCTAGCTCTAACCTCCCACATCGAACGCCCTCCCCACGCCGAGCCCCTGCATTGCTTAGCCCATCCCTGACGAGACACCCACTAAATCATCCAACTTTTCATTTCCGTTCAAAAGTTACTAACTCAGCTTTACAGTGAAACCTCAAAACTACTTAAGTATACTGTGCAGCATCAGGGAGTATCTACTTAACGAAAGAGTTGGGATATCAAGACGAAGATTGGTTGAGGTGGTTCATGATCTGCAGTAAGATGTTATCGGAACCAGTTATGCTCTCTGACAGCAGGATTCGACCCTCTACCACTTGTGTGGGAGTGTGTGCTTAATGGCGAGGCTATGGAGTCCATAATTGAGAATGGACTATTCAGTTGCTAATAATCGCATGTCCATTCTCTCACGTCCGTGAACAACGGGGTCTCCTTGGATCTTTCATAGGCTCCACAGTTTAGTACTTAGCGTACCCAGCTCCAACACAAGTAGCAGAGGCTCGAATCATGTTTTTTCATGAAAGTGCCCGTTCATTTCGCCATATATATATATTTGCTCTATTATCCGGTGTGCGTCTCCCCCCCCCCCCCCCACACACACACACACACACACACACACACACACACACACACACCTTCCTGCAGTTTGGGTTCCGATAACCTAAGGCGCCTTTCACTTCATGTTTCCATCTCATTTCCCGTCTTCTCCTTCCCCTGGCTCTCGCCATGTCTTACACAAATTTCCCCTTTCGTCATTCATCTTCCTTTCGTCAATCTTTCGTCGCTCATCCTCTCCATTTGTTGAAACCATGTCAACACTGTTCAGCTCATTCATTCCTACTCAGCGTAATACTACCCCTCTCGCTTATACTGTTTTTTTCTTGCATGATTAGCCCTTCTCACCCGACTTCTTGTCCTTTAGACTTTTTACGACAGGTAGGAGGTACAGAGATAGTGTTGTTTGTCCTATCTACTTCTAGAAATGATTAACATTCATATCTGCTCATAAATGTCGATATATTTAGATAGAAAAGATAGAAATATACATGACAGTTAATATGCCTCAATAGATTTGTCATTCTGCATATGAAGATCACAAAAGGAGAAGGGGAAGGGGGTGGGGTCAGAGAGAAGATTAACCTATAACATCAGAAACAGTTGGAGGAAGAAGAAAACGGCTTTAGCGTTAATGAACATGGAGATGGGAATCATCTCTTGTCGACGTTAACAGAACGGCCGTCCCCCAGTAACTGTTGGGAATCTAAATGTTTCAACGATGGAAAAAAGAAAAAAAAAAGACAATCTATGAAAGTTAGATCGTGGCGGCGCCTCCAAATAATCACCTGCTAAATTACCTTTAATGGACAGCTTTATTGAGATTTAGGACCGCAGTGGCTTCATTATTGTTAGCCAGCCCAATATTTTAACGTAACACTGGAAATGTTAAATATTTTATAACGGGAAATGATGACTTTTACGGAGAGAGAGAGAGAGAATATATATATATATATGTTGGGGATGAGAGAGCTTGGGAAGTGAGTCAATTGTTGTTCGCTGATGATACAGCGCTGGTGGCTGATTCATGTGAGAAACTGCAGAAGCTGGTGACTGAGTTTGGTAAAGTGTGTGGAAGAAGAAAGTTGAGAGTAAATGTGAATAAGAGCAAGGTTATTAGGTACAGTAGGGGTGAGGGTCAAGTCAATTGGGAGGTGAGTTTGAATGGAGAAAAACTGGAGGAAGTGAAGTGTTTTAGATATCTGGGAGTGGATCTGTCAGCGGATGGAACCATGGAAGCGGAAGTGGATCATAGGGTGGGGGAGGGGGCGAAAATTTTGGGAGCCTTGAAAAATGTGTGGAAGTCGAGAACATTATCTCGGAAAGCAAAAATGGGTATGTTTGAGGGAATAGTGGTTCCAACAATGCTGTATGGTTGCGAGGCGTGGGCTATGGATAGAGATGTGCGCAGGAGGATGGATGTGCTGGAAATGAGATGTTTGAGGACAATGTGTGGTGTGAGGTGGTTTGATCGAGTAAGTAACGTAAGGGTAAGAGAGATGTGTGGAAATAAAAAGAGCGTGGTCGAGAGAGCAGAAGAGGGTGTTTTGAAATGGTTTGGGCACATGGAGAGAATGAGTGAGGAGAGATTGACCAAGAGGATATATGTGTCGGAGGTGGAGGGAACGAGGAGAAGAGGGAGACCAAATTGGAGGTGGAAAGATGGAGTGAAAAAGATTTTGTGTGATCGGGGCCTGAACATGCAGGAGGGTGAAAGGAGGGCAAGAAATAGAGTGAATTGGAGTCATGTGGTATACAGGGGTTGACGTGCTGTCAGTGGATTGAAGCAAGGCATGTGAAGCGTCTGGGGTAAACCATGGAAAGCTGTGTAGGTATGTATATTTGCGTGTCTGGACGTGTGTATGTACATGTGTATGGGGGGGGGGGGTTGGGCCATTTCTTTCGTCTGTTTCCTTGCGCTACCTCGCAAACGCGGGAGACAGCGACAAAGTATAAAAAAAAAAAAAAAAAAAAAAAATATATATATATATATATATATATATATATATATATATATATATATATATATATATATATATATATATATATTAGTGGGGATAGGGGAGAAAAAATAGTCCGCACGTACTTTAATGTAAATGTTGCCCTCAGCAACAATAATACTATAAAGAATATCTTAATCAGTAACTCTCCAGAAAATTCTCCTGGATGCATCAATAAAGTGCCATGTAGAAATTGTGATAAGTTTTATGTCGTAAGACTGATAATGATCTTTCTGTTAGACTTAAGTAACATAAATATAGTATAAGACCGGGATAAGAATCAAATGCCTTGTTTAATCACGTTAAGAACTATGATCATTGTATTGACTGGAGTAGTGCCATCTCAGTTATTAACTCTTAACTCTATTACTACGAGAAATATCACTGAATCTTCTATTATTAGATACACAAAGAATCATAATCTTAATATCAGTGATGGTCTATACAAATTAGATAACTTTATTGTTGATTAAATTTGTAAAATGATAAGTTTATGAACGCTCGTTGTCTGTCTTGGACAATCGCATGTTTACCAAATGGCGTCCTAGCTACGTCTTTTCGATGTATATCAACTGACTGTTATATTTCTCTCTTGTGTCTTCCCTGATGATGTGATTATCACACGAAAGTGCACTTGGGAACTTATCGTGTTTCATTTTCCCCGTGGACTCATAGGAATATATATATATATATATATATATATATATATATATATATATATATATATATATATATATATATATATATATATATATATATATATATATATATATATATATATATATATATATATATAAGAATTTACCTTAACATATATCACTTTTCGCTGATGGAAAAAAATGGTTCCAAAAGGTAGCTCAGGACGCGAGGTCATCACCATAGTTATTGACTGGGGTCTGTGCGACCTCATGTTCGCCTTCCCTGAGTGGAAACCATGACATATCATTGCCATCAGGTAAATAACATGCCATTGATATTTGTCATGACATCATTCCATTCATTCCATTGCCACCAGTCATGACAGTACATGATTTACAACGAGTCACGACAGCATGTCATTGTCATCAGTCATGAGAACATGATGTCATGACTACCAATCATGACAGTGAATCATTACTACCAATATATAATGACCATCAGCCATGTGCTTCACTTTTTCAAATGCTTTTGCAGAAGCAAGCGGCAAAAAATAGTATCCTCTCTCTCTCTCTCTCTCTCTCTCTCTCCAGTTTCAATGATCGTGTTGGAAATTCGTGTCACTCAGCTGTTATCCTGTTATCACATCCACATTCATTTATTTCCATATTATGCGCCTCTAGTTGTTTTTGTGATATTATGATCTCATAGGTTTGCAGTGTTCATATATCTGAAGACAGTGTCATGTCATTTATATAAACAAGATCTATCGAACTCTTAACCCCTCTAGTCGGTCTCTGGTTTATCCGGTACAAAGGTGACTGATTCACATAGACTTTTGGAAGTGTTGTCTTTCGTTCGTTGATCCATCAGTCTTCTTATTGCATCAAATCCTACATTGAAATGATCTGCTCCTCTTTCTCTCCACTCAGTAAGATGGAAGAGAGAATCAGTGGCCCAAGCAATCATCGGATCAGGTCTATTCAATTCCCTCAATATTTCATCAACATGTTTTAACATTTCTTTAATGCCATTTAACTTGGTTCCCTATGGTCTTTGTGATACTAGGTTTATTGTGTTCATGGCTGGGTTGCTCGGCGGTCTGTATGATGATTGGTTTATTGTGCGTATAGCTAGGTAGCCCAGTGGTCTGTATGATGATTGGTTTATTGGGCGTATAGCAAGGTTGCTGAGTAGTCTGTATGATGATTCGTTTATTGTGCGTATAGCTGGGTTGCTCAGTGGTCTGTATGATGATTGGTTTATTGTGCGTATAACTGGGTTGCTCAGTGGTCTGTATCATGGTTGGTTTGTTCTGTGTATAGCTAGGTTTCCCGGTAGTCTGTATGATGATTGGTTTATCGTGCATATATCTGGGATGGTCGGTAGTCCGTATGATAATTGCTTTACTGTGCTTATGTCCAGGATTCTCTGTAGTCTGTATGATAAATGGTTTATTGAGTATATGGCGGGATGCTCAATATGATTAATTCACGTTTAGTCTGACTCATTTTCATTATCTGCTCTCCTTTTAGCTTATCATGAACGTGTATTGCTACACCTTCCTGTGTGTATTGGGTTCCTGTGTGTATTGGGTTCTCTCCATTGTGAATGTTTCTAATTTGCCTCATCCTTTACATTTTCGTTAAGCCAGGTTTCTGGCATGATAATAATCGATTAAGATTAAGTTGTTTACCCTCGTGTACTCAATGATGTAATTCAGTATGATTCTAGAATCTCTAAGGGGAGGATAAACAGCTGGCTTGGCTGTGGACCGACTATCTTAACCAGGATTCGAACCCATGCGCTCGACCCTGGGCAGCCCGTGAATGAATCATAGTCATCAACGCCAACCGCTACACACAGACGTAAAGAAACACTCTCGGTGGCGACGGACACCTGATGGATAGGAAAGACGGACAGTGAGAAACTGGTGGGCGGTGGTGTGGCATGTCCTGGTCGCTCCAGGGATGGAGATCCACCTTCTCGAAAACTGTGATGGCTTGATGAATTAAAAATAGCTGTTCTGAGGCTCAGAAATTGATTTTCGTAGGAACATCTCTCTCTCTCTCTCTCTCTCTCTCTCTCTCTCTCTCTCTCTCTCTCTCTCTCTCTCTCTCTCTCTCTCTCTCTCCAGTAGTGATTCATGGCCACAAATGCTATTCTAAAGGAATTTCTTTCTATTTTCTCAAAGTGGCTATTCATGGGCACATTAATTCAAGGAATGGTACTAATCTTTTGAGGTGAAACATGGAGTTATTAGCAACAGAGATCACGGAAAGTGGCAGCGGTACACTGAGGGGAAAAATCAGGGACGTTGCTGTTAATTGAGGTGAATATGTCTGCTGCAGCAGCGAAGAGGAGCCATGAGGCAGCGAGGGAGGGAACTCACCATGTCCTCCCTCACCCTAACTACCTCACTACATCAACTCGGGGATGCTAAGTTATCGCATCCAAAAGCCTGCTCTCCCCTTTCATACACTTTATCACCTGCTATTTGAAACCCTTTTAGCTCATATGTTCATACAACTTGGTTGAATTTATTAGTCTGAAAAATTACGCCATATTTATGGGGCCTCCTTGGTGTAGCGGTTAGCGCTGCTGACCTTGACTCATTTACAAGCCGCCCAGGGTCGAGCGCATTGGTTCGAATCCTGGATGAGGCAGTAGGTCCACAGCCAACCTAGCTGTTCATCCTCCCTTATGGGTTGTTCGATGAATTAGGTATGTATATAGATACATATATATGTACATATTTTTTTTCATACAAATTTGCCATTTCCCGCGTTAGCAAGGTAGCGTCAAGAACAGATGGCTAACCCTTAGAGGAAAAAAATCCTCCCTAAGCCCCTTTCTCTGTTCGTTATTTCGGAAAAGTAAAACAGGAGGGGAAGAATTTCCAGTTCGTAACGCAGCAATAGGATTATTAACACGGCTTGATATATGTTTATAAGTTGTAGAGAAAGGTACGTGTTGAAACTGTCGAGAAAAGTAAACTTACTCGATTGGCAAAGGCAAGATAAAGAAGTTACCTCTACGTTACTCAAGCTTCGAGTAGCGCCGTGTGAACCATGTGACGCAGAGATCATTGTTTATGGGGCGACGTGGTGTATTCTGCCGGCACCTGCTGACTCCTAATGAAGGAACAGAGGAGGGGGCCAAGTGAGGATATTCCCTCAAAGGCTCAGTCCTCTGTTCTTAACGCTACCTCGCTAACGCGGGAAATGGCGAATAGTATAATGTATATATATATATATATATATATATATATATATATATATATATATATATATATATATATATATATATATATATATATATAT